>NW_017386007.1:1250813-1283086 GCF_000237925.1 Schistosoma mansoni | reverse complement strand
GGACTCTCCCCACTCTCGGCCATACCAGGGTATTCGACGGCGTATATAGGTTAACAAGTTATAACTAACTAAATAATCAAGGTATATCATAAATCACTATTGAATTATATATACACAACAAAAACATTATTTCTCTAAAAGTAAAGATCGTAAAATAAATCACATATGATTTATTTCAGGTATTTTCAATTACAGATTTAATGGCTCATGAAAATCTCAAATGGTCACATTTATGGACATTTTAAAACAAAATTTTAAAATTATTTCCATTATTATTATTATTACTATGTGTACTACTTCGTACCGTATAATTTAATCTTCGAAAAAAATCCATATTCATTCACATTTCCTTCGTCAAAGTTGATTAATTAAGTTACTTAGAGTAAGCATAACAATTTTTTTAGTAAGCAACTAGACAGATGACAATATCAAGCATAAATGATAAGTTTCACTCAATTACGCGTGAGCACTTAATCGATAAATAACTCTAAAAGAATAGATTTACGGATAACATTATTATCAACGAACAAATTGATCGAACAATTTTATTCACCAAAAAAAATCTTTAAAAACACTACTGTATACTCACAGTTCTATAAACTAAGACACTCTACTTGTCAATCTTTTTTTTCAATAGGAATGTTATTAATATTCGAAATATTTTCTCAACACTAGATGCTTGCCAAATTACTAATCGATTCAATGTTATTTATAATTAACTCAGTTTGAGTATCAATTAACAGTATATATATAACGATTATTTAGTTTATATAATGAATGGATCAATGTTAGACTATCATTGAAAATCGTGGATGCGCACTGCTGACGAGTCCCACAATTGGACGAAAAGGCCGTACAATACTTCCAGGTTTTCCATGTTGGTCTATCTTCAATTGCTTCATGATTTCAACTATATAAAATTACTAAAATCTCCACAAAACCCACTTCTCATAAGATAACTATTGTTGCATCCTAATGAAGATTAAATTACAGGATACTTCTCAGAACTGTTAGTGGAACAATATCATATATACATTCCTACTGTATGATCGTTAACTAACTAACCTATGTATATTCATATTCCTCTTATTATAAGCTTTCATTTGACCTATAGACTATTGTTATACGACTTACCATTCTTGCGTTCTGCCCAGTCTATTAATTACCGTTTCCCACATTCACAAACACTTCTGGTTAGATCTTGTACAAATGTTATTTTCTATTCGATGGTGTGATGTGGTCTGTTTGGCTGGTATATAAACCAGTTATGTATGAAATAAAGGATTCGCATAGTGGCAGCTGTTATTGGCATTCTGGACATAACATGCATCAATACTCAGGAAGACGTTACGATAAAGACTCTACATTGCTCCTACAAGTTTATGCATCATTCGTTCGCTCGATAAATCACTGTTCTCTAATTGACAGTATCATTATAGAAGTCATAACAATTACTAACCAAAATAATGTTCTCTTCAAATCAATTCACTAAATCAAGAAACAAGACAACCCACGAAAACAATTAAAATGATGTAACATTAGACAATCCTTTCAACCCAGAACCTTTGATTTCGCACGCCAACGCTTAACCTCTAGACTACTAAGCTTGCCGGTATCCAACAGTGTCACTGTCTAACCTCAACCAATCCACGAAATCACGCGACCATCTTCCATTGTACTGAGGTAGATATCTGTCTCTACCTGACATCGAACTGTCTTGGCGTTCGTATTGAAAATTCTGACATGGATGTTGGTTGATAGTTGTTTTGAATTCCATATATTCCTCAACTGTAGGAATGCTGTCCTTGCTGTGCCAACCCGTGCCTATACATCTGCATCAGATCCTCCACGTTCATCGATGATGTTGTCTATGTAAGTGAAAGTTTCAACATTTTACAGAGTTCCTCCATCATGTGTGATTGTGTTGGTGTTCTCTGTGTTGTATTTGATGATCTTGTTTTTCCCTTTTTGTCTACTGAATCCTGCAAGTACAGAGGCTGGTGCTACATTAGTTGTTTTCATCTTCATTTGTTCATGTGTATGGGATAGAAGAGGTCAGTCTTCTGAGAAGTCCATTGTCTATTGTATTCGTAACTTTCCGTCGAAGTCTTCAAAATCCAGTCGAACATCAATTTTTATGCAAGCAAAATGTATCATCTTAACTAATTTCCAAATAGTTACTGATCTTCACATATTTCTAAAGTTAAATTTTGATATGTACAACATCATTCAGTTTTTTTCTATGACATTAATATTGGCAAAGTAATGCCGCATTCCAACAATTGTAAAACATTTAAAACTGAAAACAACTGTCAACCAACATCAATGTCAGAATCTTTAATACGAACATTAAGACAGTTCTATTGTATGGAGCTAAAACTTTGAAAACTACTACAAAGATTATCGAAGACGTATATGTATTCATTAAGAATTGTTTACATAAGATACTCTATGTCCGTTGACCGGATACCATCTATAACAGCCTACTGTGCGTGAGGGCAAACTAGCTCCCAGCTGAAGAGGGAATCAGGAAAAGACGATGGAAGTGGATAAGACATATATTACGGAAATCATCAAACTACATCACGAGGCAAGTGCTCATTTGAAATCTTGAAGGGAAGTGGAAAAGAGGAAGAATAAAGAACATACTGTGCCGAGAATCTGAAGCATACATGAAAAGGATGAACTGGAAAGGATTTCCCAGGACAGAGTTGGATGGAGAATGTTGGTGGGTAGCCTATGCTCCCGCATGCAGAATTCGAACCCAGGACCTTTGGCCTCATGCGCGAACGCTTTACTTCTAAATCATTGAACCTGCAGGGATCCAGCGGTGATAACTTTAACTAATACACGATATTTCACCACGACCCACCATTGTATTCAGTAATTGACTGCCTCACAACAAACAGTGTTTACCATTACTTGTTAGGGTGATCCAGAAAATTCCTCGCAATAGACAAGAAAGGCTCAGAGAACCTTAAAGATGCATTTTATTCAATCAGCGTTTAACTAGAAGTTTTGCTAGAAACATCATGAAAGTGAAAAGCCACATGTGGAGTTTCTGATTGATTGATTACTGTACTGCTACTATGTTAGGTAGCATTCCAGAATTCTCGGGAAAACCCAAGGACATCTAAAATAATATAAAAATCCTATATCTTCTGTACATAAATGAATCTTTGGAGTGAAGTGCTTCCCGTATAGTTTGCATCTTTTCTGTCGTGTTCAAGTCGCTGTGTAGTTCTAGCTTGGGGGGGGGGTTACGAGATTAGTTTAGGATCCGACTATGACTTTCAGTTAGGAAGAATCGAATGTCTCAGCCAATAATCAACTATTATTAGTAACTATAGTGAATAATTATATATCTCAACTGGAATTATGGTGAAGTTCACAATGAATTGATTCTTTACAATCAATACAACTTAGGACAGATCTTCATGTTAGTTAAATATAAACTGAAGATGGCAGAGAAGATTGATAGTTCAGCTGAATGATTTCAGGGGGAATAGTTAGAAGGTTAGTGCTGATGATATTGTTCAGAAGAACAATGAAAACTTTAGAACCAATCCATCCAGCTCAAAGAAGAGAAAACTCCACTCCCTCAGTTTCTTTAGTATAATTTTACACTAATATTGTAGTGAATAAGAACACTGGTAGGGACAATCGAATGTACTTGACATGGCAATTACAGACTATCTCATTAAAATCTGACCATACAGTAAACAGTCAATATGCAAATTATCAATCAATTGACTCAATCTTCACCATTCCTCCTGCAAATATCAGTCCATAGTCTCCGATCCCTATTGTACATGCATTATCATACCAACTGCATCCCGTTCGCGTTCTCTCCTTATCAATCTTCGACTGAAATACATTGAATGCCCGACCATCGTTATATACTACTTATGTGGATATAAGTAACCTACACCACACTATTTGTTTCATATTCATACAATATTCAATTTTCATAGTTAAAATCATGAGTCAATTAAAGCTAGACCACCACCATGGAAAACCTGAAAGCACCGGACGACCGTTTCGTCCTTCTGTGGGATTCCTCAGCAGTGCACATCCACAATTGCGCCTCACGAGATTCGAACCCAGGACCTACCAGTTTCACGACAGAGCGCTTAAACCATAGACCATTGAGCCGGCACCCAACGGTGTTAATGTTCGATTCTCGTGAGTGCGGGATCGTGGATGTGCACTGTTGAGGAGTCCCACAATAGGAAAAAACGGCTGTTCAGTGATTCCAAGTTTTTCATGATGGTCTAACTTTAATAGACTCATGATTTCAACTATGAAAATACTGAAATCTCCAAAAAAACCCCTTTTCTGATCGATATTCAATTTGTAATCCAATCATGATTATAATCCTTTTTTTTAATAGATTGTTATTACTATCTACTTCCTTGTTCTTTCTACTTATATCCTTCTTGATAATCATCCATAAACATTAAGTTGTCATGACTTCTATCTCCATTCATTCATTCCTTCCCTCTACGGTGTTTTTATTGCTCTTTTTGATATTGTAATTTAAATATTTTCACTTATTTTTTCTGCGAAATTTAAAAGTGTCCGACACATTTTTAATGACAAACCATAAATAGACTTCAATTAATAGTTTTGTTGGGAATAAACATAAATTTTCCTTCAAGTAAACAAACAAATAATAAAAAAAATGAATTAAAACTTCTCCCTCCCCCCTCATAGTACAACCTAGTTACTATATGGACTCAATAGCTAAGTAGATAAAGTGATAGAGTTTAAAGAGAACGGTACTAGGTTACAGTCTCGGAGTGAATATCAACACTGAGATGTAGGTAAACCCAGCTGACGAGTCTAAAAAAGGGACGAAGTGACGCGTGTCAAACTGGATTCCACTGCTAGCTATTATCCATCTTTGCTTAGAATACTTGTAAATTAAGTCATTATCTAGGCAATAAGTACAGTATGCACATATGCCAATTAGAGACTGACCAGTTGTAGTCCTAAAAACATCAATAGGAAGATTCAAACAAACAATACTAAATAATTTTCTATGTTGAAAAATTTAACTTTAATCATAAATTTTCCTTAAAGTAAACAAACAAACAAACAATAAAAAGATGAATTAAAACTTCCCCCATTGTACAAGCTAGTTACTAAATGGACTCTGTAGCTAAGTGGATAGAGCGATAGAGTTTGAAAAGAATGGTACTACGTTAGAGTCTTGGAGTGAATATCAACTCTGAGATCCTGGTATATTCTGTTAGGCAGTCCCAAATAGGGGGAAACGCGCGTCCTCCATTCCATTGCTATCCACTATCCATCTTTGCTTACAATACTTGTCAATTAAGGCTATATCGAGGCAATACGGACAGTATGCACATATGCCACTAAGAGACTGATCAATTGTAGTTCTAAACATCAATGGAAGGATTTATGTAAACAATACTAAGTAAATTTAAACTTCATCCCATTTTACAAGTAAATGGCTCTAACGACTCAGTAGCTGGGTGGATAAAGCGATAGAGTTTGAAGTGAATGGTACTAGGTTAGAGTCTTGAAGTAAACATTAACCCTGAGATGTAAGAATATAGAGTAGACGAGTCCAAATTATGTTTAATAATATATTTTCTGTTGTTTGAACTTGGTAGATGTTATGTCCTTATTCTTTGTTTGTATAGCAACTTCTTGCCTGACTTAGCTTGTTCAATTCAGAACACAAATATCAATCTTCGCTATACGAATGATATATATTTGATATACACATGGTTTATATACAACCAGACTAAGTGGCATCACACGATAAAATGAGAAATAGTCGTTATACAAGATCAAGCCTAAAGTGGTTGTGAGTGTGAAAGACTGTAATTTACCAACTAAGTATAATTTAAGAATAGTAAGTCGTATATGAATAACCAATAGGTCAAATTTAAACTTATAATAAGAGAAATATGAATATACATATGATCTAGTTCAGCAGTATTTTTGTTAGCAAGTTTCCTACAGGATGAGGTCAGTAACCCCATACCCAAACCTCCTCCTTTATCCGGGCTTGAGACTGATAGTAACCGCAGATGGTCTCTAGGCTAAGTTTACAATCTAATTACTCAATGATAATCTAATAAGAATGTCTACAATAAGCAGGTTGCTATCAGGACGCAGTAACCAATCGGATAACGCGATGAACGTCTGAAGCGAACGGTACTGGGTTCAAGTTCAAGAGTGAACATCAACTCTGAGATATAGGTACATCCAGTTGACGAGTCTCAAAATAGGATGCGGTGACACACATTCTAGATACTACTGCTACCCGCTATCCATCTTTGCTTATAAAGTCTACAATAATGGTTTATAAATAGTTCCCAAAACATTACCCATAATTTAATCAACTTTAAACATAACTGTAGATCATAAGGGATTTCGTGGATATTATAATAATTTTAGTAATTGAGATCATGAGTCAATTAAAGCTAGACTAAGATGGAAAACCTGGAAAAACACTGGAAGCCTGTTTCATCTTATTGTGGGGCTCGTCAGCAGTGCGCATCCACGATCCCGCCTCGCAAGACTCAAACACAGGACTTATTGGTCTTGCGCGCAAGTGCTTAACCTCTAGACCACTAAAATTGCAGGCATCCAACAGTAATAATGTCTAACTTCAACTAATCAACGAAATTGAGTGATACATCCACCATCATCTTCAGTGAGTTACTATCTCACAACAGACCTGGTTGAACTCCATTGGTCACTGCTTCTCGCTAGAACTCCTGTTGAAGCCAGTCACTGGTGAGCATATGTCGATTAACATCAGAATGGGTTCTTGTGCATATTATATTAATTTTTTCAATAGTTGATATCACGAGTCAATTGGAGCTAGACCACCATCATGGAAAACCTGGAAACACTTGAAGTCCGTTTCGTCCTTTTGTGGGATTCCTCAACAGTGAGTATCCACGATCCCATCTCGCGAGGATCGTGATTAAGCGCTCACACTCAAGACCAATACGTCCTATGTTCGAATCTCGCGATGCGGGATCATGAATGCACACTGCTAAAGAGTCTCACAATAAGACGAAACAGCCATCCAATACTTCCATGTTTCCCTATAGTTCTCTAACTTCAATTGATTAATGATTTCAACTATAATAAAGTGTGTTAAGTGTCTATTAACTTATCATCCCCATATTTTATTTCTATCCATAGAAGAAGAAGAAGAAGAAGAAGAAGAAGAAGGAGAAGAAAACAATCATCATTAACAATAAAGTAGTATACCGACTAAATCATCAAAATTAAATGATACATTCATAATGATAATACTGTAAATTAGAAAATATTGGGAAGGGAATATATATAAATTATCCCAAACAATTTGATTGGTTGAAATATTGTTTAGATGGGAATTAGTTGGTGTGTGTGTGTGTGAGTGTCTAATTGTGTGTGTGTGTGTTTATATTTTAGTAATGAACAATTTTAATAATTAGTTTTAATAGTTAGTATTCAAAGTTAAAATGAAGCCTATTCATCAATCCTTATTCTTGGAATAAAACGATCATCCATTCAATGGAACTAGTACTTTGTTGAAGTCCTTGAATATATAAAGAAGAAAACGATCTATACTTTCATTGAATATAATAATATATATCTATGATTAATTCTTGGAATAAAAAGATCGTCAATTCAATGAAACTGGTACTTTATCCAAGTCCTTGAATATTCAGGAACGATCTATACTTTCATTGAATGTACTAATAACAATACAAACTGATAATATTTCTGATCCTTCCATGGAATATATATCATAATGATTAATTCAATGAACATTGATATATCTTCGAACTTGAATTGGTTAAAGTAAAACATTCAATACTTAAAGGATCTAGTTAAATAATAATCAATAATCAATAATCATGACAGAACAAATCCCATTTCAACGTACATCAACATTAAAACATCGTATTAGTAGAACTGGTTCAGTTGGACAAGATAATAATAATAATAATATAACTGGTAGTATCAATATATCTAGTGGAATAAATACTGGTATACAACAACAATCAAGTATAAGAAGAGCATCAGTTATGCAAAAATATATGGGTGAAATTGAATTTACTGGATTAAATCAAACAGCTAGAGTAAGTTCTATGTTTCTATGGTGATTCCTCCAAGGTACACTTTATTATTATTACTATGATAAGTAAGTAGGTGAAGTAAACCCTAGTTACATGTTAGTAGTTCAAGAATCGATATTTGAATAGTCACGATTGATTGATCATTGGATGGTGATCGATGTCATACGTGTCAAGTCCTTCTTAGTGCTGATCGAATGTAATGTGGCCTAGTAGTCTAGGTGGCTCGACACTGCATGTACTATATATATTGAGATAAGATGGTGGTTGGACCACTTCTAACTACCATCTTATATCTAAATAGTGTTTTGTTGTTTTCAATGTATATATACTGGCCCCACTCCCACCCCACCCTCCATCATCACAATGTCTCTGATGATGGTTGTACCTTTTTTTATGTAAGTTGTACAGACAGAAGTCGTAAACATTTGATTAATAAACATAATAATGTGTGGATGACAGGAACAAGTAGCTTAGATATTCAATAACCGCCTTCAAATTATCCTATTATTCCTGTCAGATAAAAAAAACAACATATTCCTTTATGCATTTCAAGTACCATTAAAGTACAATATAGACATTGTTTTGGCATATTGAATACCAAAACAGTATTTCAACATCAATTATCTAAACAAACAAAAAAAATGAACTTTAAACAGTAAAGATAAATAGTGGCTGGTAGTGGAATACAGGACGTACGTATGCCGATTAGAGAGTGACCAGTTGCAGTCCTAAAAACATCAATGGGAAGATTCAAACAAAACAATACTAAGTTGAATTTATCTAATCCATTCCCTGAATTAGGTAAATGATATAAATGATGATCTAGATTAAACTACTTATTTATTAGAAGGGGTTTTGTGGAGATTTGGTATGTTTCATAGTTGAAAGCGTGAGTTAATTGAAGCTAGACCATTGAGGAAAACCTGGAAACACTGGATGGCCGTTTCGTCCTATTATGGGACTCCTCAGTAGTGTGCATTCACGAACCCGCTCTCGCGAGATTCGAACCCAAGACCTACCAGTCTCGAGCCAGAGCACTTAACCGATAGACCACTGAGCTGGCCGGTATCCAACGGTGTTAATGTCTAACTTCAACTGATCCACGAATTATGGGCGACCATTCACCAATTGTCATCAGTGAGTTCCTATCTCACGACAGACGTGGTTTGCACTCCACTGGTCACTGCTTATTATGAATTATATTATTAATTTATGAATTATACTACTGATTAACAACGACGGTATACAAGAATTTAAAAAATTAGGATGATCTGAAGAGCCTCGCAATAGGACGAAACAGCCGGTCTAGTACTTCTAGGTTTTCCATGGTAGTTTTCAATTGACTCATGATTTCAACTATAAGTTGAATAATTCAATGGAATCATTCTTAGAAGTTTAGTGAACGAGAATACAAGTGGGGACTAATTGAATGTATTACAGACCATCTTAGTAAAATCTGAGAACCATACAGTAAATACTCTTTATGCAAACTATCCATCAACTGTCTCAGATTTCATTGTATCTTTAGTTTTTACACTAATCATTCTTTGTTCTCGTTCTCTTTTCTTTGATCTTCTTAATCTTGTACTGCTACTAGGCATTTCACTTTCGATTGATGATATATACTACTTATATATGTTGACATTAGTAGTACATATCACAGAAGTAATCAGACAATCCATTGACTTAAAAGAACTTATAATTATCAAAATGGGGGTTTTGTATAGATTGTAATAATTTTTTTTAAATAGTTGAATTCATGAATTGAATAAAGCAGTGATGATCATTGATAACCTGGAAGCAAGAGTTTACTGTTTCATCCTAGTTACTAGCTATTCCATGTTGATCTAGCTTTAATCAATTCATGACCCCTACTATTATATTGAAATTATTTTAATCCATTGAAATATATTCATCTATATGATAAGTTCTATTTATGCAAAAGTGTATTACTTACTTACTCCTGTTACTCCCAATGGAGCATAAACCGCTGACCTGCATTCTACAATATACTGTGTTCTCGGAATTCCTTTATGATTCTATCCAATTTTTGAACATTCTTCTCATGACTGTCTCCATTTATTGGCGTAATGTGTTTTTTGGTCTACCTCTTCTCCTTTGGCCTTCAGGATTCCATGTGAAGGTTTGCTTTGTGACGCAGTTGGGTGATTTTCTAAATGTATGTTCTATCCACTTCCAGCGCTTCTTCCTGATTTCTTCTAGCACTGGATTTTGGTTTGTTCTCTCCCATAGTAGGTTGTTACTGATAGTGTTTGGTCAACAGATTTGAAGTATTTTACGTGGACAACTGTTAATCAACATGTTTATCTTCTGGATGATGGCTTTTGTAGTTCTTCAAGTTTCTAACCCATATAGTAGAACTGTCTTGATCTTTATTTGTATTGAAAATTCTGATCTTGGTGTTGGTTGACAGACAGTTGTTTAGAGTTCCAGATGTTGTTCATTTGTAAGTATGCTGCTCTTGCTCTGCCGATCCGCGTATAGAATCTATTCATCACTAAGGAACTGATATTGTTTGCAGATTAAGTGTTAGTTAAAAAGAAAGAACTGGATCTACTGATATATCTTATTTTGAAATGTTTCAGTGTAGAAACAAAATTGGTAGCCCACTTAAATATCTGCGTTACCAACTCCTGTCATCTACATATTTCAAAAATTTTTCTATGTTTAATATCAGAAGGGACTTTGTGGATACTACGGTGATTTTTTTTGTGATATTCATGGATTGGTTGAAGTTGGACATGAACACCGTCGAATGACGGCAAGATCAGTGGTTTAGAAGTTAGGCGTTCGCACGCGAGATTGATAGGTCTTGAGTTCGAATCTTGAGAGGCGGGATCGTGAATGAGCTCTACTTAGGAGTCCCACAATAAGATGAAACAGCTTCAATTGATTCATGATCTAAACGATTAAAATTTTCTGTTATTCAGATATCAATTCCTAAACGGCTTATATCTAATCGAAGATCATTCAGTAACTGTCGTCAAGATCGACGGAGAAATATGTAAACGAAACTCGTTGAAAACGTTTGTTCCGAGAACCCTATATTCTACATTCTCTATAGTGATTAAAGCTACTACTAATGATAAGAATATATGATCTAGATCAGAACACATTAGATCTAAACTACATTATGTATGATCTTAATTTGATTCCAATATTGGGAATTCAGTCATTCCAACTTCAATATTCATCCTATTTTCACCTTTAATTAGTTTAGAATAAAAAAATTCCGATGTATAGGTGACTTGTAAAAAGAAAAATACTAGTTAGATCAGTTGTGTTTATTACTTGTGAAAATCATCATTATATTCTATAACATTGATAATAGTAGTAGTGTAGTGTATACTACTGATACCGACAGATATAAGTAGTATGTAACATCGATCAAAAGTGAAATGTCTAATGGCATAAGGTTACTATTTAGACGATACTGAACACAATAAACAAAGTAATCAATCTGATGATGATGATGTAATACTTCTGATCATTAGAAAGTATAAACAAAAGCATCTTTATAAGCAAAGATGGATAGTGGCTAGTAGTGGAAACTAGTTTGACGCGCGTTAATTCGTCTTATTCGGGATTCGTCAGATGGATGTACCTGCATATTAGAGTGGGTGTTCACTCTGGGACTTGAACCCAGTACTGTTCACTTCAAACGCCATCAAGTCATCACTCAGCTACTGAGTCCTAATAGCCACTTGATTGTGCAATGGGTTGAAGTTTAAATTTTTTTTAGTAATGTTTACTTGAATCTTCCCATCAATGTGTTAGGACTGCAACTGGTCAGTCTCTTATTGACATATATGCATACTGTGTATATTGCCTCGATATAGCCCTAAGTGTATAACACGATGGAGTTTGAAGCAAAATGTACTGGGTTCTAGTCCTAGAGTGAACATCAAGTCTAAGATGTAGGTACATCCAGTTGACGAATCTCAAAATAGGATGAAGTGACACTCATCCTGGATACCACTGCTAGCCACTATCCATCTTTGTTTATAGAAACAGTTTACGATCTTGATTGTTACCTGGTTCAAATAGTTTTTGAATATAAGTAATACAATGACATTTTTATAAAGTGGTTGTCTATTTGGATTTAAGGGAACTAATGTTTAGAAATGTCTCTCTAGTCTTTGTATTCAGATGCAAATACAACTACCACTGTAACTATTATTATTAATAATTCTGCTTTTATTGTGGTGTAAGCTACTGATGTCCATAGATATAAGTAGTATGTATCATCAATCGAAAGTGAAATGTCTGGTGACATAAAGTTAAGAAGATCAAAGGAAAGGAAAAAAGGACATAGGGTGATTGATATGGAAACGAAGAAACAATGAAGTCTGAGACGATTGATTGACTGTCAGATTTTACTAAGACGTAGTATAATTTTCTATTCGAATACATCCGATTAGTCCCAACTTGTATTCTCCTTCATTACAGTAGTACATAAAAACTAACCGTTTCTATATTAATTCCCTGTTACGTAATAATTACTTATTTACTTACGCCTGTAACACCCAATGGAGCATAAGCCACCGATCAGCATTCTCAAACACACTTTGTCCTAGGATTTCCTTTTTGTTCTTTCTTCTCATGTCTGTCTCCATTTCTTGGCGTAATGTGTTCTTTGATTTTCCACTTCTCCTTTGGCCTTTGGAGATTCCATGTGAGGGCTTGTCTTGTGACGTAGTTGGGTGATTTCCTCAATGTGTATCCTATTCACTTCCATAGGTCCTTCCTGATTTGTTCCTCCGTTACATAATAGTTATCATTTAAATATTTTTGTTTCAGTTTCATAGTTATGAGCGAAAAGAAAAATAAAACCGATAAAATAAAATTTTTCCGATAATAATTAAAACTTTTTCTCTCTATTCAATATTCAAGTTTCAAAAAACTTGGATAGATTTATGAATCCTATTGTAATAAAATACTACAATCTTTATGTATCCTCATAGTGATAGGGAAATTATGAGTCAATTGAAGCTAGACCATCATCGAAAATTTAAAAGCACTAGACGGCCGTTTCGTCCTATTATGGGACTCCTCAGTAGTGTGCATCCACGATCCCGCACCCGCAAGATTCGAACCCAAGACCTATCAGTCTCGAGCCAGAGCACTTAACCGATAGACCACTGAACCGGAATCGAATGGTGTTAATGTCTAAATTCAACCAATTAACTATGTTTGAGCAACCGTTCACCAATTGTCTTCAGTAAGTTGGTATATTTACAATATACTTTGTTGAACTCCACTGGTCACTGCTTCCCAATTGGTTAAAAAATATAATATGAAAGGATGAATTCAGCGAAGAATTAGTTTTTCGAAAGGGGGTTTTCTGAAGATTGTAGTAGTTTAATAAATGTAATTATGAGTTGATTAAAGGTAGACCACCATGAACTCCTGAACAGTACGCATCCACGATCCCTGGGTTCGAATCCAGCAAGCGCGATCAATAGTCTTAGGTTTGAGTCCGTTTGGTATGCGCAATCATGGATTCGTACTTCTCAAGGGTCCCGTCATAGAACGAAATGGCCATCCAGTACTTCCAGGTTTTATATGTTGGTCTAGATTTAATCGACTCATAAATTCGACTAATAAATTAGTTTTTTATTAAAGCTCTACACTAATACATATATATATAAGCTTTATTTAACTCAACCCGATAGTCTGTATCGACTAAGTGAGCAACAGTAGAACTCTTGACCACTCTTACGTGTCATTTGCTCAACCAAGACGGATGATATTATGTTATGTGACAATGGACCTACCGGATAGTACTCTTTAAATAATCCTGTTTCTTCCAACTACTCAATATTATTTCATAATCAATGTGTCATTTTGAGATGGTGGAAAAGATTTGTAACTTAGATGGGTGATTTTGATGGAGTTCTGTTTTTTTTTTGAGCTGGATGGTTTGGTAGTAGAGCTTTCATCGTCCTTCTGAACGACATCATCAATACTTCTACCCGAAGTTTGTGCTGATGATGTTGTTCAGAAGGATAATGAAAGCTCCACGACTAAACCATCCAGCTTAGAGAACAAAACTCCATCAAAATGTGTCATTCTGTAATTATTACGTAACACGACAACTTCGATGAGTATTATTTCATTGTTATAAATCATACATAGGATGATGATGGAAAAGCAATTGAAAAGAAATTTTTTCACTCAACTCATTCTTTTTTAATAGTTGACTTTTAAGGGTTAATTGAAGATAAACCACCACCATGAAAAACCTGGAATCATTGGACGACTATTTCGTCCTACTATGAGACTCATCAACAATGCGCGTTCACGATCCCGACCCCCGCCATTGGGAGTCGAACACGGAACCTATTGGTCTCATACATGAACGCCTAACTTCTAGATCACTGAACTTGTCGTCATCCAACCGTGTTAATATCTAACTTCAACCAAATTTTTCGTAGACGAGATTTTGATGATGAATGAATGAACCTAATTTATTACATCATCATATTTCCATTATGATTACCTGGATACAATATTATATAACCTATGGATAACTTATATGTGTATATATATAGATAGGATACAGATTATATAGTAACTATATCTTATGTATATTGAGTGTCAGGGTTACAATTCATTCAAGTGTACAATGTACTTATTGACCTTAAAACGAACAATGTTTATGTCTTATCCCTAAATTAATAGATATACATAGATGTAAGTATGTATACCATTGTGGTATACCAACAAGTAAGTGTATAGGGTATAAGGTGTAGATAAAATTGGTAACCATTACATTGTAGATAATCATTATAAAGGCTCCAAGCAAAAGAAACAAGGATATCTATCTGTGGTAAACAAACTCTTGACTTATATATCATTATATGTTATTCATGTATTGTGATATAGCCATGATATTCAATAAATATTGTAGTGGATAGTAAATAGGGTAATGATATAGTTATAGGATTGTTATCTAGGAATGATAGACATTTTAAAGTGTTTTAATTGAGATTATGAATGGATTAATGTTAGACAATCATTGAGGAGGAGTCCCACAATGGGACGATACGGTCATCCAGTGCTTCCAGGTTTCCCATGGTAGTCTAGCTCCAATGGACTCATGATCTTAACTATATAAAACTTGGAAGTATTGGACGGTCGTTTCATATTATTATGAGACTCGTCGACAGTGTGCATCCACTGAAGAGTCGAACCTAGAACCTTCGGTTTCATGCGCGAACGTTTAGACCCTAGATCATTGAGTTTGTATCCAATGATGTTTATGTCTAACTTTAACCAATCTACAATAATGCGTGATCATTTTTCATTGCCTTCGATGGATAACTGCCCGACATCAGATACGATTGAACTTCACAGGTCAAGGTTTCTCAGAAGAACTCTGAAGATTCTTAGTCCTAGTCTAAGACTCCTTAACAGTGTACGTCCACGACCCTGCTCGTGGAATTCGAACCTAAGACCTATTGGTCTCTCGCGCGAATGCTTAACCTCTAGACCTCTGAACTTGTCTCTATCCAACAATGTTAATGTCTAACTTCAACAAATCCATGGTGGTTTAGCTTCAATTGGCTGATGAATTCAACTAATAAATTACCATAATATCCAAAAAACCCCTCTTAGATGATCAGGTATTTTTATTAGTTAATGTTCAGGTATTAAAACTACAAGCTTATGGGCTTGTATCTCAAGTCAAATGGATGACAGTTAGCAATAAAATTCAGGACACGTATTTCGTTTTATTTCGAACTCGTCAGCTGGTTGTAACTTCAGTTCAGAGTTGATATTTCACTTGCTGACTTGAACTTACAAATGTTCATTTCAAACGTTATCGCGTTATCTAATTATCCAGTTAAAGAGTTCCAGATAAGATGAAATACACAATCTGGATTCCACTACTAGCTATCATGAATCTGTGTTTGAAAATCCTTGTGACTTAGTGGAATCACCTAAATTACCTACTTACTTACTCCCGTTACTCCCAATGGAGCATAGGCCATCAACTAGCATTTTTCAAGCCACTCTGTCCTGAGCCTTCCTTTCTAATTCTATCCCACTTTTGTTCATCCTTCTCATGTCTGTCTACATATGTCGGTATCATATGTCCTTCGGTCTTCCTCTTCTTCTTCGGCCTTCAGGATTCCATGTGAGAGCTTGCCTTGTGACGTAGATGGATACTTTCTTTAATGTGTGTCCTATCCATTTCCAAAGCTTCCTTTTGATTTCTTCTTCTACCGAATGGAATCTGGTTTGTTCTCTCCCACAGTAGGTTGTCGCTGATAATGTCTAACCAACGGATCCGAAGTATTTTGCATAGACAACTGTTAATAAACACTTGTATCTTCTGGATGATAGCTTTCGTAGTTCTCGAAGTTTCCTCCCCCCCCCCTACAGTAGAACTGCTTTGACATTTACTTTTATACATATCCACAATAGTATTAATGTATACATTATTATAGATCCTAAAAACTCTCAATTGTCATTAATTCTACATTAATCATATCCTCATTCTATAATTGATCAATATATAATGGTAATAAAGTATAACTTATGGAATCTGTCATTATTTCCCATTCATTGACTTGTGTTTTTATGAAAAAGAATGTTTTGACTTTGGTTAGATAACTAATTGAAACTGGTTTTTTACTGGACAACTGTTTAGTTTTAATGATATGGGACATTTTCATAGTTGAAATCATGAGTCAATTGAAGCTAGATTACCACTATGGAATACCTGGAAGCATTGGACGGCCGTTTCGTTTCAGTATGGGACTCCTCAGCAGTGCACATCCACGATCCTACACTCGCGAGATTCGATCCCAGGACTTACTAGTCTCGCGCCGGGATATGTTAGTCGTGAGTATCCATGACTGTATTTAGCTCTTGAGTCCAGTATCCACTGGTCTCATTGTTGAGGTCTAGTATCTAATGGAGAACTAATCAGTAGTAGAAAAAGTTCAGTCTATGATAGTTAGAAGTGACCCAAAGGTCAAGTGAATTTCATTAGGGTTTGTGGATCAATTTCCTAAGGAATAGAGGGGTATATATATATGAATGAGTATTTGTGCATTTCATTCAGTAGTCCAATACACTTTCTATCTCATTCTGGTTTTCTCGCTCAAATAGTCAGTTGATGGGTTAGTGCGTAGTATAGCTTGTATCAGTATCAGCAGGAAGATTCAAACAACTAATAAGGCGATAGCATTTAATGCGGACGGTACTGGGTTCGAGTCCTGGAGTGAACATTCACTCTGGGATCAAAGTGTATCCAGTAAACTATCCCCAAGTAGGACCAAGCGAAACGCGTCCAGAATACCACAGCTAGCTACCATCCATCGTTGCTCATAATACTTATGACCTAATGGTAATATCGAGGTAATCCGTAGTGGATGTAAAGAATAAAATATAACATACCGATATATTTTCTTTTCATATTTGACATTTATCACTGAATCCTAATTTAAATCCTTTTCATTTTCATTGATAATCCCCCTTTTTTCAATTTGAAAATGATAGATTTAATATTTATAATTGAAATCATAAGTCAATTGAAGTTAGACCATTATGGAAAACCTGAAAGCACTGGATGACCGTTTCGTCCCAGTGTGAAACTCCTCTGAAGTGTACATCCACGATCCCTCCCCGCGAGACTCGAACCGAGGACCTATCGGTCTCATGCGCAAACGCTTAACCTCTAGACTAGCGATCTGGCCGGCATCTAACCATGGTTATATCTAACTTCTTTGATCTTTTGACTACCTTATTTCAATCTTCTAAATAAGCATTAAATTAATTTTACTTTGGATCTACTTACAATATGCCTATATATATACTACTGACATTTGGAAATTGGTCAAATGAAAAAAATTTATCATAATTAATCTCTTTTCTGAACTTTCTAGTGGATTATGTAACCTTATAATGACCTATTCATTCATTATGAATGACATAAGAATCAACTTATATGCCATATATATAACAGTAAGGATTTGTTAAATGTATAGTAATTTTATGGAGTTGAGATCACCATGGAGAACCTGGAAGCATTGGACGGCCGTTTCGTCCTATTATGAGACTCCTCAGCAGTGCATATCCACTATCCCGCCTCACAAGATTCGAACCAGGAACCTATCAGTCTCGTCCAATGCTTCCAGGTTTTCCATGGTGATCTAGCTTCAATAGACTTATGATCTCACTTCTATAAAACATTGCTAAAATCTCTACAAAAAACCCCTTTCTGAAAATGTATAATGAATTGGACAAATGAAATTTGTATGGTTGATAAATTAATCATTGAATGACCTTGAAAAGTTTTTTTTCCTAATATAGTAGACTTGTCTTATTACTATGACAACGTAAATTCTAAATAAAAATATAAGAATCAATAAACAAGTGAAAAAAAGTGTAATTTTGAGAAAAGTAATATTGAATGTAATTCAATCTAAATAGTTGATATTATAGTAATTTTAATGGGGGAGATCATGAATCCATTGAAGCTAGACCATTTGGAAGCACTGTATGACCGTTTCGTCCTATTGTGGGACTCCTCAGTAGTGCGCATCCACGAGATTCGAACGCAGATCCTGTCGGTCTCGCACGTGAACGATTAACCTCTAAACTACTGAACTTGCCAGCATCCAACGGTAGATTGAAGATATTTCGTTTAGCTTTAGAATAATTCAACGAATTCATATTGAATAAAACTGTTGTCTATTTAATAAACTAAGATTGTAGACTCTGTTGAATGAGAACTCAAGCGGGGGGAGGGGGGGAGTTCTTTCGTAAAATGTGAATACTGTACATTAAATACTTCATCTTCAAATCCTTTTTCCATTTCCTTAAAATTGATTGTTTACTTCTTTGGTATTACGGTTATTCTATGTTTATATTTGCATTCTCTTTGATTCGATCTTTAGTTTAACTTTCGGCTATCAGGTATTTCATTCCTAAATGGTGTTACATACTACTTATATCGATAGATATAAGTAGCATACATTTTAACTATACTGAAGATAATCGTAAATTTAGAGTTTTCTATAAATAGTGTGTTAATAAATTCCATTAGTAGTTCTCTTCTATATTCAAAACATATTTTTATAAACAGTGATTGATATTATAAGCAAAGATGGATAGTGGCTAGAAGTGGAATCCAGGACGCGCGTCACTTCGTCAGATGGATGTACCTAGATCTCAGAGTTGATGTTCACCCTGGGATTCGAACCCATAGCGTTATGCACTCAGCTACTGAGCTCTGATAGCCGCTTGCTTATAATGCTTGTGAATTAAGGCTATTTCGAGGCAATACGCACAGTATGCACATATGCCAATAAGAGACTGAACAGTTGCAGTCCTAAACATCAATGGGAAGATTCAAACAAACAATACTAAGTGAATGATTAGCATTTTATAAAAGGAGGTCGAACAAGTATTCGAATATTTTTTTAACTACTTATAAGTAGGATATAATTAACAAAATGGATAATATTATTGTATGTAGTTATATAAATACCAGTATAGGGTTCTGTAGATTGTTAAATATCATTTAGATCACGAACCAACCAATGTTAAACTATTCCTAGAAACTTAGTAGAACTAGACAGCGGTTTTGTCTCAGTATGAAACTCCTCAGCAGTGTGTATCCACGATCTCACATACGGGACTCGAACCTAGGACCCATGGTCTCATGAGTAAACACTCAACTTCTTCTTGTATGATTTTGAATAAATAAGGATTGATTATGACTAGAATAGTGAATATGACAATATTATGGCTTTCTTAATATTATTGAAGAAGTCTGTTTGTATCAATAGATAACTACATATATTGCTGAGGATTACGTGGAAATTCCTAACAATGACAGATGGAGTATGATATTTTCGTTATAGTCCATACTACTCAAGATAACTAGTAGTTCCACAGTGTATGGCCGGTGGTGTCTTGGACAAAGTTCATCAAGGCTTGGAGGATGGAGGCTAAAATAAAATGATGAACGCTGTCAAATGTAGATATTGGTGGCCAAAAACTAAGGGAAGACATACGGAATTATGTCAGAGCTTGTAAGATCCATCAAATGAATAAGAATCCAAAAGACAGCCCGCGTGAACCCCTAGTAAACATGAATTCAGGTGACCCAATTGAAATAATGAGGATCGACAGGTATCTATCTCAGTACAATTGAAGACAGTCGTGCAATTTCGTGAATCGTTTAAGGTTAGATATTGACACCGCTGGATACTGGCAAGTTCAGTGGTCTAGAGGTTAAGCGTTGGTGTGCGAGATCGAAGGTTCAGGATTGAAAGGATTGTCTAATGTTACATCATTTTAATTGTTTTCGTGGATTGTCTTGTTTCTTGATTTAGTGAATTAATTTAAAGAGAACATTATTTTGGTTAGTAATTGTTATGACTTCTATAATGATACTATCAATTAGAGAACAGTGATTTATCGAGCGAACGAATGATGCATAAACTTGTAGGAGCAATGTAGAGTCTTCATCGTAACTTCTTCCTGCGTATCCCTCCCTGTTTTGTCCAGAATACCAATCTCAGCTTTAACAATATGAATAATGTATTTCAAACGTAAGTGGTTTATATACCAGCCAAACAGACCACATCATACCATCAAATAGGAAATCACATTTGTACAAGATCTAATCATAAGTGACTGTGAATGTGGGAGACGGTAATTAATAGACTGGGTAGAACTCAAGAACGGTAAATCTTATAATCATAATGTATAGGTCAAATGAAAGCTTATAATAAGAGGAATATGAATATGCATCGTTTAGCTACTTAACAGTCATACAATAGGCATGTATATATGGTACTAATCTATGAACAGTTCTCAGTCGTTACCCTTAATTTATTGTTCACTAGGATATAACATAACTCCACCTGTATCTCTTATAGACTTACTGCCGGTCCCAAGCCCGGGTAAAGGAGAAGGGTTGGGCATGGAATTAGCGATCTCGCTTAAAAATACACTAACCTGAACTGGTGGGCGGCCTTTGCTCCTCCACGAGGGGTAACAGACATAAATAATAATGATAATAATAAGGATATAACACATATATAATTCAATACATAAGACGTATTTCACATACTTTTCTATATAAGAATCATTGATATTCCCCATTCACCAACAAACTATTTAGTTAACTAATGATCAATAACTACCTTCTAAGTTATTTCGAAGAAGACCTTATAACATTTTACTTATATAGGTAATGATCTATTCTAAAGTCAATCAAATTAGATATAAACCAGTTCACTACAAGGTTGGTATCATATAACAAGCTTCTTATATCATAAAAGAACTATATATGTATATTGTTAATCATTAGATAGGTGAATTCATTGAGAGAAAAATGGTTCCATAAGAGATTCAGTTTCAATCCAATGCTAATGAATAACCTAGTAACAAAACAAATACATTAGTTGTACTTCACTAAATAGTGAGAGGGGGTGTGATAAGTTTAATTTCTTCTCGGTTTAGTGATGTGGTTTTCTTATTTTTTGTTTTGTTAGGTTGTTATCTCATAGGGAGTGGTAGGTCTATATGTTGATTTCATTATCTGTTTTATTAGTGATTTCAAATAAAAGAGCTTTGTAAGCAAAGATGGATATTGGCTAGCAGTGGAATTCAGGACGCGCGTTTTGTCTTTGCTTGCAATGCTTGTGAAATAAGACTACATCGAGGCGATACGCACAGTATGCACATATATCAATAAGAGACTGAACAGTTGCAGTCCTAAACATCAATTGGAAGATTCAAACAAGTAATACTAAGTGAATTTTAAAGAGCTTTGTTTCCTTTTTCGAGTTGTTTATTGGAAGCTATGCATACTCCTACTGCTGTAAGTTCTTTGGTGGCAGCAGTTGTATGATCTTATTTGGTTCTTCTAGTAATTGTGGATTGGTGTATGGATTGAAGATGAGTTGGGCTTTGTTAATGGTGATTGTTAGCGGAGTTTATGCATTAGTTTGTAATGA
The DNA here is from genome assembly GCF_000237925.1 of Schistosoma mansoni. Classification (NCBI taxonomy): domain Eukaryota; kingdom Metazoa; phylum Platyhelminthes; class Trematoda; order Strigeidida; family Schistosomatidae; genus Schistosoma; species Schistosoma mansoni. Next base: position 1,260,957 of record NW_017386007.1, on the reverse strand, counting down.
TTATTAAGTAGTTGATAGCTTTGTCAACACCCACTCATGATTTCAACTATAAAATTACCTAACCTCTATACCCCTAAGCCAGCATCTAGAGTTTAAGCGCTCGCGCGCGAAACTGATAGGTCCTGGGTTGGAATATCGTGAGGCGAAATCTTGGATGAGCACTGCTGAGTAAACCCACAATAGGACGAAACGGCCGTCCAATACTTCCAGGTTTTTCATGGTGGACTAGCTTCAATTGACTCATCATTTCAACTATAAAACTACTGAAACCTCCACAAAACCCCCTTCTGATAATAATAATAATATGAAATAAAGTATTATTTACTATTTATTCACAATGTTGATTAGTGTTTAGGGAATGGTTGAAAGAAAGTTTATCAATATAGGGATTTGTGAAGATTCTAGTATTCTGACAGTTGAATTTACCAGTCAAGTCGTATATCAGGAATCGTGAATACACAGTGTTGATGAATCTCATACTGAGATGAAACAGCCATGTATTGTTTCCAGGTTTTCAATGATGATCTAGCTTAGATCAACTCATAAAATTCAACCAATAAAGTTTATTGAAATGGTCTTGAATAAACAGTTAGTCCATCAGTCATCTACAACACAGTACTAAGCACATATATGTATCGGTTCACATTGTCATACGGCCTCAGTACAAAATGATGAACATCAAATTCATAGGAGTAGTCACTTCGATGGTGGTAATATATAAAAAAAGATTGTGTATAAGGATATAGCATAGGAAGAAAAAAATTAGTTGGTAGAAGGAAAAGTATAAAGCAATTCCAATCTCACGGTTGAAGGGAAGTTAAGTAGTGTATACACTTACTCCATTGTAATCGATTCTGAGCCATGTTACCCATAGTCTCCAACTATTGGTTACGATAGTCGCGCGGACTTCAACCAAGTAGTCTGCATCTACCAACACGGTTCAGACTAGAAGTTAATGACTTCAAGGAGTGATAGCACATTTTGGTTTGACCACCCCTAACTTTCTTCTAATCATCCCATAAACACTAATCAGAAGCGGTAGTTTTTCGTGGAGTTTTTAGTTATTTCATAGTTAAAATAATGGGTCAATTGAAGCTAGACCACCACCATGGAAAACCTGGAAACACTGGACAGCTGTTTCGTTACAATATGTGACTCCACGTCAGTGCTCATCCACGATTCCGCCTAACGAGATTTTAACCTAGGACTTATCGATCTCGTGCACGAGCACTTAACCTGTAGATCATTTATCCAGTATCTAGAGATTAAACGCTCGCGTGCAAGACTGACAGGTTGTAAGTTTGAATCCCGCGAGGTGGGATCATGGATACAGACTCCTGAGGAGTTCCATACTGAAACAAAACAACCATCCACAGTTTCCAGGTTTGCCATGGTGATCTAGCTTCATTTATCAAATCTTTAATGAATTCTTTCCTATTCATTTAAGATTTAATAATTTACAATGATAGTTGAAATCTATTGTTTATTCATCCTTATAATAAACTAAACAAATTCATTCCAATGACATGATTACATAATAGCCAAACTTTTTTTAAAAATAAAAAAAAATTTTTTATTTTTTTTGTAAAAAAACAAATAATTTTCAAAGAAAAAAAATCTGTTGATTTTTGTTCAATCGAAAAAAAACAAAAAAAAAATGTTACATTTATATAGAAAATCCTTTTTTGAACCCCCCCCCACTCCCCACCCGACTACCACAAAAAAAGGTGGAAAGAGAAGTGAACTGCTAACTGTTTCTCTAATGGATATAAAAGTGTTTTTTTTGGTTGAAACAAACAAACGAATAAAACTAAACTAAACTAAACGGTTTTATTATTAAATATTGAACAAATATTTATCTGATCATATTGTTCATTGAAAGATGAAAAAGAAAGGAGAGGGATGGACTATTATTCAAATGGGGGTGTATCTGGGCACAAGTTAACGTTGACAAGGTATAGATATGTGTATAGATACTTTATTATTATTATGTCATTTGATGGTAACAATGTATAACGGTTGCACGAAATAGTCAATTTTATTCAATATTTATAGGCCTTTTTTTTTAAAAAAAAATTTTTAATTGAGATCATAAAATGAATCAACTCTGAAAGTATTTGATGGTCTTTATGTCTTAGTATTGTACTGTTAAGAAGTGAGTATTGATAATCTTTTACTAAAGGCATTCAAACTCAGAGCCTTAGGGTTCGTGGGTGAACCCTTAAACTTCAGACCACTAGGCTCAAATCCAATGGTGGTTATTTCTGACTTTAACCAATCTACAATATTGCTCGACAATCTTTTATTGTCTTTGGGGGTAACTGTCTCATATCAGACATTGTTGAACTCTACTGGTCACGGCTTCTTACCGAAACTCTGAGGTTCCTATCTCGAGGTTAGTCACTAGTGAGCACATGATAATTACTAGTATATGGTTTTGAAGGTTGTGGTCTAGAAGTTAAGTGTTCACGTGTGAGACCAGAGTTTCTGGGTTTGAATCCTACGTATGAGATCATAGATGCTCATTGCCGGGTAGTCCCATACCAGGATGAAACAACCGTCTACTGTCTCCAGGTTTTTGTGGATATTATAGAAATTTTAATAGTTGAAACCATGAGTCTATTGAAGTGATCTCGCGAGACAGGATCGTGGATGCACACTGCTGAGGAGTTCCACAATAGGACAAAACAGACGTCCAGTGCTTCCAGGTTTTCCATAGTGGTTTAGCTTCGGTTCATGATCTTAACTATCAGAATTAAATTAAAGTTAAAAAGATTAGTTCATGATGTTAATAATCGTCATACTACTGAATTTAATACAACACAGTAGTCAAATTTTACGATATTCAATATAATACTCTTAACTGGGTCATAATGATCCAATTGTACTTAATTTTATTTATTGAAGGTTTGATAAATTGACTTCAACTCGAAGTTTGTACTGATGATATCATTTGAAAGAACGATGAAAGCTCCACGATCAAACCATTCAGCTCAGAGAACAAATCTCCATCAAAATTAATTAGTTCATATTTTTCCCATTTTTAATGTTACCTATCACTGAATTACAAATTAGTCACTATTGATTTCAGCTCTAGGTTGTAGTAAAAAGGTTCATAAAATGTCTTCAGTAGAATGAACTATAGTTAAATAATATACGGTGCCAAAGAATAAATTTGAAAGTATCCAGTTGTTAGCTTAGTTCTGAAAAGTAACATGAAGCGTCCAAAAAACTCTAAAGGAATCGTTCAATCAGAGCTTGATAGAATCTTTTAGATCATCCATGTGACATACTATGATTGCGAATTGGCTGTATTATAATGATGCTATAGACTTTCTTTTATGTACATTTTTGTTTCTTACCCAAATAATCCTTTTCACTGGTTCTTTTGTCTTCTGACTTGTGACTGTGGGGGTTCTATACCTTCGAGTAGTACTCGTTGTATACCGTATTCTGTCGTCATCAAGTACAGGAAGTAACACCAGAATTCTCGAAAAATACCCAATGTAGTTATTCTACTAGATAGTAATTATAATTCATAATGATAAATTTAAGTATATAATTGTAGAGATTGTTAAGTTTGATTGCAATCATGAACTGATCAATGTAAGACCACCATTAAAAAATCTGGATGTATTGGATAGCGTTTTTAGTCTTGGTATAGCACACCTCGGGGGTATATTTTTCAGGTGCAAATTCATAAAAGAACACTACTGAAGAGTCTCATACCAGGACGAAACCGCTGTCCACTACTTTCAGGTTTTCAATCGTTATCCAATACTGATTGGTTTATGATTTAAATGAAATATTTCTGTTTATTAGAAATCGACCTAAAAGTGAATACATTACTATTGGTATAATAATAAGCAGCAATACACTTATTTCCATTTAAAGTCGATATAATGGAAACTGTATTGTGTCTCATATGGAATATTAATCAGGAGAACATGTAAAATTCATTCACTAATTCATGCATCAATATTATTTGGAGTAGTGGAATTTAGGACTTTTGACACTTCGTCGTATTTCGAGACTCATCAACTGAATATACCTGCATCCCAGAGTCGATATTCACTCCATGACTCCAACTAAGTACCATTTACTTCAAACATCATAGAGTAATCCACTTGGCTACTAAATCCAGAAACGGATGAAGTTATGGAGTGAACATCAACTCTGAGATGCAGTTACATCTAATTAACGAGTCTCAAGTAGGATGAAACGACACCCTCCCCTTGAATACCACTGTTACCTACCATCCATCTCTACTTATAATACTTGTGACTAAATGGCAACTATTTCAGTAAATAGTAATTTAATTATATAATAATTAAATATACTTTCACCTAACTATTAGAAACCCTAATTAAAATTTATAAAATATAACAGAAGTTTATTTCACATCATTTTTTTCTTTATAAATTAAATTGTAACTAACTATATTACCGCATAGAAACACCAAAAAAAAGAAACAGAGGGGGGTGGGGGAAAATGTTTTTCTTTTTTTTCAAAAAAAAATAACAAAAAAATTTCTCGAAACTATTTTTTTCTTCATTGTTGATTCAATTTTCTCAATTATTGAAATGTAGATAATGACTGAAAAAAATAAAAGAAAGAAAAAAAGAGAAAAAAAATTTTTCTCATTTATCTAATTGTATAGAAACATAATTTACAAAAAAAAAGAAAAAAAGGAAGAAAAAAATATGGAAGTTAATGAATGATTTTTTTTCACTTTACAATCAATTCATTTAACCGAAGAGGTGACAAAAACAACAAAAAAATACAAAAAAAAGTGGAAAAATAAAAAAACAAAGAAGAAAAAGCAAACAAACAAAAAATAAAAAATAAAAAACAAAAAAAGAAAACAAACAAACAAAAAATCAAAAAAGAAAAAACAAAAAAAATTGGAAAAACAAACAAACAAATGCTGGGAATATGAAAATAGCCTGAGAATGTTTATTAGATAGAAAGTGAAAAAAATAAACAATATTGAATGACCAAAGAAAATTAAAAAAAAGAAAACTTTTTTAAGGGATGATAAACAAATTTGTGTGATTGTTTATTTGTTTATGTTTTTCTTCATTAAAAAGTTTTACTAAAATCAAAAAATATTACCAAATCATTGAATTGAAATGATGGATTGTGGCTAGCAGTGGAATCTAGGATAAGCGTTTCGTCCTATTTGGGATTAATCAGCTGGATGTACCTGAATCTCTGAGTTAATATTCACTCTGGGACTCGAACTTAGTACCATTCGCTTCAAGAGTTATCGTGTTATCCACTTAGCTACTGAGTCCTGATAGTCACTGGGTTTGAGTCCCAGAGTGAACATCAACTCTGAGATGCAGGTACATTTAGCTGACGAGTTCCAAATAGGATGAAGTGACGCGCCTCTTGGATTCCACTGCTTACCACTATCCATCTTTACTTATAATGCTTGTGAATTAAGGCTATATCGAGGCAATACGCATAGTATGCACCTATGCTAGTAAGAGACTGACCAATTTCAGTCCTAAACATTGATGGGATGATTAAAATAAACAACACTAAGTGAATTAAATTGAAATATTGCATTATCAACGAATTTTTTTTATATAAAATATCTGTGGTGTATGTTACTTATTTTGATAGATATAAGTAGTATGGCGACGTTTGTGCTACTTATATCAACGACATAAGTAGTAGTATGTCAAGCTAATAAGGAATAGAATGTCTGGTAGTAGAAGGTCAAGAAAATCGAGAAGGAAAGAATGGAAACAGAAAGCAGTTAGTATGTAAATACAGGGACAATGAAGTCTGTAACAGTCAAGTTTGAGACAATTGATTGACATGTTTTAAATGAAGGATTTACTGTTTGGTTCTCAGATTTAACTAAGGCATTCTGTTATTTCGTATTCACATACATTCGATTGCCCCTCACTTGTGTTGTCATTCATTACAGTATGTAACGGAAGTTGAAAGTGTTAACTAAGTAACTGTGTGATTTCGCCTTTTGTTCGCTATATATCTATATGTATCAAACTATTTACAAAGATGACAACCACTTCCATCAACTTCCGTTAATGACATAATGGACCAACAATTATGTACAAGTGTAAAACAAGACAGTAGACAGGAGAAATGTACATTAATATACATATACATAGCTTTCTATCGTTAATTTGCATCTTTCGGTGTATTCTGCCATTTGTACTATCTTCTTGTATGGTCTACTCTGAAACTAGATCAGTCTTGCATATGGACTCCAGCATTCTCAAGAAACAAATGGCTTAGAAAACCATAGTTACTGACCGATCAGCATGGAACTGCATCTCTTAACGTTGCTCCACTGTCTTGTGGATTAAACGTTTGAATGAAATGTTCGGGGAGTGATCCCAAAAGAAAATCACTTTCTTTAGCATTGGCATCCGGGTAGTATCACAACTCACACACTAATCAAGTGACTTGTGTAATGCAGATATATTTAGTGTTCATTTGTACCAATATTTATCAGATTCATTTTACACAGGTTAATTGTTAGCGAGATATATAGATTGGATTTATTTAAGTATAGTTTGTGCAGGATTATGTTGACACACCTTCATTGTTTATTTCTTAACCAATCAACGCTAACGCATAGTTAGAGAAGGCTCTAGAATCTTCTTAGGTAAAAATTAGAAATATACTACGGTTCTTTCTTATTGTGATACCTAATTTGCTTATTTGGAATATAATTACGCTCCTGTTCAATCGTGTTCTTATTTGGCCCTCAAATGCCCTGGTATGGTCGGAGGTGAGAGAAGTCCGTTCTCCCTCTCGGAATGTTCTCACATGACCACGTGCATACATCCACTGTCAGGGAAGTCTTACTCACTGCCTTCTCACGGTATCAATGTTGTTTATGAAATTGAGAAGACGAAAGCCAAATGTTCGATGCTTTAACCTAGTTGATGGACACGGAGGATCCACCTAGAGGAATTGAAAAATCCTGATTTCAAACAAATAGTCCATATGGGCTCCGGTACCCTCCGGGAAGAAATGGCGTATGAACCAATTATTGGTCACCGGCTATTATGGAATTACATCTCCTAACCTTGCTCCACCGCATTGTGGATCAGAAATTTAGGTCGAAGGCTCCGGGTGTGGATCCCCTAATGAAACCATGAGCTTTAGTTTGGGCGCCCAGGCAGTACCACAGTCCATTCACAAATCAAGTGAATTGTGTGACGCATATATATTTGGTGTCCATTGGTACCAATATTTATGTGTTCAAATAAATAAATAAATAAACATTTGAAGTAATGTTCAAGATTACTAAGCTGTAAAAGTAGTTGACTGGTATCAAAGAAACGACAGCAATCATTATAGAGTTTTAATGTCAAGTTTAGAGACTTCTATTTAATATTTTCATAGTTTAAATCATGGGTCAATTGAAGCTAGACCACCATCGAAAACCTGGAAGCACTGGACGGCCGTTTCGTCCTGTTATGGGACTCCTCATCAGTCCGCGTCCACATTAACACCGTTGGATCCCGGCTCAGTGGTCTATCGGTTAAGTGCTCTGGTGCGAGACTGGTAGGTCCTGAGTTCGAATCTCGTAAATGCCACTGAGGAGTCCCATAATAGGACGAAACAGCCGTCCAGTACTTCCAGTTTCCACGGTAGTGGTCTAGCTTCAATTAACTCATGATTTCAACTATGAAAAATACTGAAATTTCCGCAAAACCTTTTCTGATTGTAGCTAAATTCTTCATTTATTTAATAACACTATCGGATTGTAAATTTATTAGAAGAATTATCTAATCATAATCATAATCATATTTCCATGGCTAGTTGCCATAGTTGCTAAGATAATCTATCAACTATTTTAGAAAATAAGTATTAAAGAAGAACTAAATCATTGATTGTCATCATCTAAATTTAACACAAGAACCCTAAAGGATACTATTCAATATGAAGTACATTTACAACTGATTTGTTAGTTGACTAGACAATTACATAATACATAGAAACTATTTGATAAAGATAACATTTGTCACTAACCATCATTACATATTATTATTAATATCATCATCAAATACTATTTAGGATAAGAGACTAATGTTATTACGTCATATCAACAATGAAGTGAATGTGAGTGTGTGTGTGAGGGGGGGGCTTAGTAACTAATTCTACTTGGCTATTTTTATAAATAGTTATATATAGAGCGGTTTATTTTTTAGTTGTAAACAAACTTATCATCAGACCTTTTTTGATCGTTACCTTTTTGGTTTACTGACAGAAAGTAAGAAAAAGGGAATGTACTTTAACTATTGTGATTCAAATGTAGACGTTCATGAAATTGTTCAGACAGACAATGAAAAGTTTATTTTTAAACAAATCAACACTATGAAAAGTATCTATCTAGGCTATCACTTACTTACTTACTTACTTACGCCTGTTACTCCCAATGGAGCATAGGTCACTGACCAGCATTCTCTAACCCACTCTGTCCTGGGCCTTCCTTTCTAGTTTTATCCAGTTTTTGTTCATTCTTCTCATGTCTGTCTCCATTTCTCGGTGTAATGTGTTCTTTGGTCTTCCTCTTCACAGTTGGCCTTCAGGACTCTGTTCTAAGCTATAAATCGTCTTAATCATTTTATCAATTAATGTCGCCAGTTGGTAACAGACAGTAAGATCTAATCTATGGCCTCCACGTGACGCTATGTACTGTAAGGATCAATCTTGTTGGTCAACTTAGGGAATAGATGGAGATCGGACTGATCACACACTCTGTTTTATCTTCTACCCAAGACTCAATTAACCGCACCTGGTCATTTGATGTGTGTGCTTATGTATAAGAATTACAGAAGTCCTCTGGCCTACGTAGTTCATGTATATGGGTATATGCAAACGGTGTACGTGTGGTGACGTATGAAGGGAACGTTAGCTGAAATATTGTATGTCCTATGTTTAATTAGATCAGCGGACTAAACTATCAAATCGAAGACACAATAAAAATATATGGTGGCGAATACTAGAGAGAGGCAACAGACAACCCTTCCCCTAAGAGAATGCTTATGCTTATACTGCTCGTGTTCCCGAACTGAAGTAGATGATTTTCTTTTGGGATCACTCTCCGAGCATTTCACTCAAACGTTTAATCCACACGACAGTGGATCAACGTTAGAGGATGCAGTTCCATGCTGGCCAGTCACCAACAATGGTTTTATGATCCATTTTTTCCCTCAAGATGCTGGAGTCCATTTAGTACAATGATTTAGGTACAGGGATTTCTAACTCTAGGTGAACCCTCCGTGTTCACCAACCCAATTAATGTGCCTTTCGTACTCTCAATTTCGTAAACAATTAAGTCGCCTCTAGAAGATATTGAGTAAGCCTTCCCTGATAGTGGTTCTGTAAGTATGATCATATGAGAGCATTTTGAAACATACAGCAGACTATCCTCACCGTCGTCCATATTATAGTTAACGAGAACACAAGTGGGAACAATCAAATGTATTTTGAAAACAAAATTACAGAATATAGCAGTAAGATCTGAGAACTATACAGGAAATATTTCATTTGCAAAATGTTAGTCAATCGTCTCATACTTCATTGTTTCTTCATTTCCACAAAAATCATTCTCTGTTCTCGTCCTCATTCTCTTTCCTTCGATCTTCTTACTCCTTCTTCCTCCAAGAATTTCACTTCCCATTGATGATACATAATACTTGTTTCTGTCGACATCAATAGCATACACCAAATCTCATAAAAATAATCACCCTTTCATAATAGATTTCTATAACATTATATGGTTAAGATCATGAATCAGTTGAAGCTAGACCACCATGGAAAACCTGGAAGTACTGGAAGGCCATTTCGTCCTATTGTGTGACTCCTCAGCAGTGCGCATCCACGATCCCGCACTCGCGAGATTCAAACCCAGGACCTACCAGTCTCGAGCCAGAGCCCAACCAGGTCTGTTGTGAGATAGTAACTCACTGATGACAACTGGTGAATGGTTGCTCAATTTCGTGGATCAGTTGAAGTTAGACATTGACACCTTTGGACGCCGGCTCAGAGGCCTATTGGCGTTCAAGGCTTGATTAAGCCTGCGTCATGTGTTCTGATCTTCTCGATAGTGCATGTTTGCGTAACGTCAATGCTCATGATGGGGATTTCT
>NW_017386007.1:1190449-1250613 GCF_000237925.1 Schistosoma mansoni | reverse complement strand
CTCTGGCTCGAGACTGGTAGGTCCTGGGTTCGAATCTCGCGAGTGCAGGATCGTGGGTTCGCACTGCTGAGGAGTCCCATAGTAGGACGAAACGGCCATCCAAAGCTTCCAAGTTTTCGATGGTGGTCTAGCTTCAATCGACTCATGATCTCAACTCTATAAGATTCTGATTACCTTTCTCATTTAAATTATTTTCTATTTTATTATTTATTTTCTCTTTAATTGTCATCATAAACTCAAGTTTAACTTATTATTTATTGTTATAGGAAAAAAAGACACCAAAAATGGGAAAAAAACTTTTCTCCTTCTTTTTCTTCCTCTTCACCATCATCTCCTTGATCATCACCATCATCATCATTATCTTCTATTCCGTTATGTTTTTTTTCTTTTCTGGAAACTATTCGCATTCCAAGTTTCAAGTGTGTGTGTGTGTATCTGTGCGTTTTGTATCCTTTTAAAATGTTTTTTTTATCACTTTATTATTTTTCTTTTTTTTTGCACCCCCTACCCCCCCCTCACAGAAAAAAAATTGTTGAATAATGAATTATGATTATAGTGAAATGATAATAAATGACTTTGTTATATCTATGGTATAGATTAGTGTAAACGACTTTAGATAAGATAGTATAGATATATGAGAAAGGATTGAAAGTGGCAGAGACAATGAGAGGGAGAGTGAGGGTGAGAGAGAGAGAGTAAGAGGGTGGGAGAGAGAGAGAAGGATAGTATTTTATTATTCAATCAATGTTAAACTATAAAGTTATAATTGTATCTAAATAGACTGAATATTCTATTGAATAAATAATAAAGTCAGTTATTAGTGATTTTCTTTTCTTTTTTTCTTTTACTTCTTTTTTTCTCTTTTCTTGATTTTCAATAAGACTTTATGACTGTCTAAAGGGTATACAATATTGATATTATTGAAATTATAAACTGAATCAATGTTAGCAAAGATGGATAGTGGCTAGCAGTGAAATCCAGTTCGACGCGCGTTACTTCCTCCCATTTGGAACTCGTCAGCTGCATGTATCTACATCTCAGAGTTGAGACTCGAACCCAGTAACGTTCGCTTTAAACGCCATCGCGTTTTCCACTCAGCTACTAAGTTCTGATAGTCAATTGCTTGTGCAATGGGGGGAAGTTTAAGTTCACTTTGTATTACTTGTTTGAATCTTCCCATTGATGTTTAAGACTGCAACTGGTCAGTCTCTAATTGGCATATGTGCATACTGTGCGTATTGCCTCGATATAGCCTTAATTCACAAGCATTGTAAGCAAAGATGGATAGTGGCTGCTAGCCACTGTAGGGAATAAGAACACTAGTTGGGGACAATCGAATGTATTTAATTACAAATCACAGACTATCTCACTAAATTCTGATAACCATACAACAAACACTTAATTTGCAAAATAACAATCAATTGTCTCAATCTTGACTGTTCCTTCTACAAATATCAGCCCATCTTCTCTGATTTCATTGTTCATGCATTTTTATGCACCGATTGCGCTTTATTCCTATTCGTTCCTTATCAATCTTCTGCCAAAATACATTCTATGTCTGACCATCACCATATATTACTTATATGAATATAAGTAGACCAAACTACAGGACTAATTAGTAGTAAGTATACACGATCCTGTATGTAGGATTTGTGGTTTTCAATGGTGATCTAAAATATGGATCAGTTTATGATTCAATGATCTGTTCAGTCTTAAAGTGGATATTCCATAATTGTTAGTATAAAGAAGAAGGTAGAAAACATTCTAATCTGTTTTTCTGGGTTCAGTTATTCAAAGAGGTGTACTATAAAAGTTATAAACTTATAAATAAACTTTTGAGAGAATCCCTTCTTCATATTGATGACCGAGTAAACACTATAATATGAGTTCATTTTTTGCATTGGTTAATTGAATCTTCCCACTGATGTTTAGGACTACAACTTAACAGTCTCTTATTGGTATATGTGCATCCTGTACTCATTGCTTTGATATTACCATTAAGTCACAAACATTGTAAGCAATGACAGATGGTGACTAGTATTGAATTAAAACTTTACTCCATTGCACAAGCTAATGGTAATCTGGTCTCTGTAGACAGGTGGATTACACGATTACATTTGAAGCGAACTGTACTGGATTGGATTCCCAGAGTGAATATTGACTCTGGTATTTAGGCTAATCCAGTTGACGAGTCTCAGATAGGACGAAATGTCACGTGTCCTGAATTCCACTATTAGCCACCCTCCACCTTTGCTTATACTGTGATATTACTTGCCTATATAGTTTGGTTACAATTCAGTGACACGATAAACTTAACACCTAAAGAAAGCACTCTGTTTACTCAAATCAATACGATTACAAAAAGTAACCCTAATGATTACCAATGATCGTTAGTCACAAGTGTTGGATTTATTGCTTTTAATAAGTTATCATCAATCACATTGAATAGCGAGTAACTACAGTCAACTGAGTACCCTAATTTACTAGAAAGGATGCCACAGTATTAACCATTTTGTTAAGTATATTCAACCAGATCTTTTCATTAAAGTACAAACTTTGCCTTAAAAGATATGTTGATTTAAAATAACATAATCAGAAGGGATTTTTTTGGAGATTTCAGTATGTTCATAGTTGAAAGCATGAGTCAATTGAAGCTAAACCCCCATAGAAAAGATGGAAGCACTGGATGGCTGTTTCGTCCTATTGTGCGACTCCTCAGAAGTCTGCTTCTACGATCCCGCCTCACCGGATTCGAATCCAGGACCTACCACAGTCGCGCGCGAGCGCTAAACCACTAGACTACTGAGGCGCGAGACTGATAGGTCCTGGGTTCGAATCTCGTGAGGCGGGATCGTGGATGTGCACTCCTGAGGAGTACCACAATATGACTTTTGCCCATTTCGACAATATTTTAGTCAACGAGGACACGAAGGGGGGGAGGGTTGAATCGCAGTATACTTGAATACAAACTAACAGAACATCTTTGTAAAATCTAAGAACCATACAGTAAATCATTCATTTCCAAAATGTCAATCAACTGTGTCAGACTTGATCGTTTCTTCATTTCCACACCAATCATTCTCTGATCTCGTTTGTTTTTCTTCGATCTTCTTAACCTTCTGCCATCAGTTATTTCACTTTCAATTGATGCTATATACTACTTATATCTATCGAAATCAGTAGCATACATCACACTATTACCACTTAACAATGATTAAGTAAATCAATTTTAAAAACACATGACTTATGGAATGTTTCTTTTTTCAATCTATTTTCATTTATCATTCCAATTCAATGTTGTATGTTAACCATGACAAGAGTTAGAAACCTACAAGTAACATAATTTCTGTTTATAGTTCCAATACGTTCCACAGAAGACTGTCAACTAGTAAGAATCTAAGTTTACCCATTCACATTCCCCTACTTTCAACTAAAGTACACTAAGATGATGAGTCATATAGCTAAGTGATTTATTAAGGATAGAATAAAACCCAAATGACTAGACAAAATAAGATGTGTACAGTAAAAAAAATAGTTACTAAGTGCCATATACCTTAAATATTCAATCATATTCTTTTGAATAATCCCGCTTATTTTTAAAAACTTAAGAAAATTACAAATTACTGAATGTTAATAAAGATGGATGGTGACTAGCAGTAAAGTCCAAGATGTGTACCATTTCGTCCTATTTTGGACTCGTCATTTGGATGTACCTGCATTCCAGAGTTGATTTTCACTCCGGGACTCAACTCTGAGATGCAGATACATTCAGTTGACGAGACCCGAATAGGACGAAGTGGTACATTGTCCTGAATTCCACCTCAAGACACCATGCATCTTTGCTTATCATACTTATGTCTTAATGGAATACCTTGGTGTGTATGTGTGTGTAGATGTAATATAGATATTCCAAGTGTTCCACTGCTCATAAAGTCACCGCGACATTCACTTGTGAAACTATTTAAATTAATGGGTTTCATAATATCAAATAACACATGATCAATGTTAACAACTTAGGAAAACAATACCGATGGTCCAGGGTTCGAGCCTCGCTTGAAGGATCATGAACGTGCTCTGCTTATGAATCTCACATAAGAACGAAACGGCTGTCCAGTGCTTTCAGGTTTGATTACTAGACTAATCTAAAGGTTTCGATGCACATATCGTATATAATCGTGTGTTTATGAAGCTTGAACTTAGTTCCGTATGAAACGACGTATGTACATCTTTGAATAGTCCTATTCCTGGTATTTTATCACAAGTTACAATTATAATATTACCCACTAAAAACTATTTAGTTTAAATTCATTTAGTATTGTTTATTTGAATCTTCCCAACGATGTTTTAGGACTGCAACAGGTCAGTCTCTAATTGACATATGTGCATACTGTGGATAACGCGATGGCGTTTGAAGCGAAAGGTACTGGGTTCGAGTCCCAGAGTGGACATCAACAATGAGATGCAGGTACATCCAGCTGATGAGTCCCAAATAAGACGAAACGCGCGTCAAACTAGATTCCACTGCTAGTCACTATCCATCTTTGCTCATTAAGTTTAATTTCATAGACTAAGATATATTCTCTTAGTATATGAAAAGATGTCTTAAATCAGAATTTATGTAAACAACTAATTGCTTATTAAGATTTACACTTATATTACTGTTGACAACACATTTTAACTTTGATCGATCCATGATTTAACACAACCTGGGTTCGAGTCCTACTTGAGTGAATGTTATTTGAGCACTACTGATGAATCTTACACTAAGACTAGTAACAGTCATTCAGTGTCTCAAAGTTTTCATTAATGGTCTAACATTGATCAAATCATGATTTCAACTATAAAAATTCTACACTCTCTACAAATCTTCATACTCATAACTAAGAAATCTCCACAAAACTCTTTCTGATATTAATCAACATATGCTTACTAGTGACTGACTTCAAGTGATATGTCCTGGAGTTCTAGTGAGAACTGTCAACTAACTTCAAAGTGAGAATCTTCTATACGAACGTCAAGACAGTCCTACTGTACGGAGCTGAAACGTGGAGAACTACTACATCCATTGTCAAGAAGGTACAAGTATTTATAAACAGTTGTTTACGCAAAATACTCAACATCCATTGACCGGATTCTATCAGCAACAGCGTTTTATGGGAGAGGACAAACCAGGTTTTAGCTGAAGAGGAAATTAGGAAAAGACGTCGGAAGGGGATAAGATATACATCATGGAAATCACCAGACTGCATCACAAGGCAACCCCTGCCTTAGAATCCTGAAGGAAAGCGGAAAAGAGGAAGGTCAAAGAACACATTACGCCGGGAAATAGAAGCAGATATGAAAACAATGAATTACAACCGGAAGAAACCGGAAAGGATTGCGGAGGATAGACTTGAATGGAGATGCTGGTGGGCGGCCTATGCTCCTCCACGAGGGGTAACAGGCGTAAGTAAATAAGTCTAGTGAGAAGCAGTGACCAATGGAGTTCAAGCAAGTCTGTTGTGGGATATCATAAATGTGGATATTATAGTGATTTCAACAGTTGAGATCATGCGTCAACCGGGTCTGTTATGAGATATCAACTCACTGAAGACAATGGTGGATGTGTCGCTCAATTTCATGGATCGGTTGAAAGTAGACATTAACACCGTTGGATTCCAGCCGGCTCAGTGGTCTTGTTCTTAAGTGCTCTCTCGCGAGACTGATAGGTCCTGGGTTAGATTCTTGTGAGGTGTGATCGTGGATGCTCACTGTTGAGGAGTCCCACAATAGGACGAAACCACCATCCAGTACTTCCAGGTTTTCCATGGTGTTGTAGCTTCAATTGACTCATTATTTCAACTATAAAATAACTAAGATAACTTTAAGTAAAACAAAACACTTTTCATCAATTATTCACATCTTATTAAATAGTCTGTTATATTTGTTGACATCTATCAACATAGTATAATCTTTGTTTGTTCCTAATTCATAACCCTTATTTCAATAGATAAGAATATATTTCTTAATCTAACCCCCCCTTTCTATATGTTGATGTATCCCTTCAGTTGTATCATCTTTTATATCCAATCTATGTCGTAGATGTACATAACTGATTATACATATATATATATATATATATACACTTCTTCAAGGGTTTAGTGTATCATCATAGCGACAACAACAACAACAACAAAAAGAAAGAAAAGTCCCAACAACAAACTTATTTATAACCTTGGTGATTGTGAACTTAGACTGTCAGATTTTTTTGTAATAAGGAGATAACTAATTAAAATGTAAATTCACTTTTAATCGTTTTTCTTTTCTTTTCTTCTTTTTTTCTTCTTCTTTTTAAACATCGATCGTTTTAATAATAATCTTACAGAGTTGATATGTTGTAGGGGCCTTAGATCTGACTCCATTTAGATTGTATGAATTATTTTATATGGTTGAAATCATGAGTCAATTGAAGCTAGACCACCATGATGGAAAACCTGGAAGCACTGGACAGTCGTTTCGTCCTATTGTGGGACTCCTTAGCAGTGAGCATCCACGATTCTACCTCGCATAATTCGAACTTCAAGATCTATCAGTTTTGCTCGTGAGCACTTAATCACTAGACCACTGAGCCGGCATTCAATAGTGTTAATGTCTAACTTCAATCAATACACTGCTGAGGAGTCCCACAATAGAACGAAACGGCCTTCCAGTAATTAAAGGTTTTCCATGATGGTGGTCTAACTTCAATTGACTCATGATATCAACTATATAAAATTACTAAAATCTCCACAAAAACACTCTTCTGTATGAATGATTTCTGTCAAAAATGTAAATGTAAATGAATATAAGTGAAATGTAAATGGTATACATTAATAAAGATTATTGTGTTTTGTGTTGTGAGTTTGCAAGTAAGACTTTCATCTCATCATTTGAATGTTCGAGGTTCATTTGCTGGTTTAGTTTTGAACAAACAGAATCCAATGCGGACGTTAAGGCAAGGATTGGCAAAGCAAGGACAGCATTCATACAATTAAAATAAAAAATATAGAACTCAAAACAACCAATATCAAAGTCAAAATCTTGAATACAAATTTCAAGACAGTCAATTTTAGTGTACGGAGCTGAAACATGGAGAACTACTACAACCATCATCAAAAAGGTACAAGTATTTATAAACAGTTGTCTAGGTAAAATACTCAATATCTGTTGACGGGATTCAATCAACATCAGCCTACTGTGGCAGAGAATAAACCATTTTTCATTTGAAGAGAACATCAGGAAAAGACATTGGAAGTGCATAGGACATACATTACTGTAATCGCCAAACTACATCACGAGGCAATCCCTAACTTGGAGTCCTGAAGGGAAGCGGAAAAGTGGAAGGCCAAAGAACAAACTGTGTCAAGAATTGGAAGCAGACATGAAAAAAATGAATGTTAACTGGAAAGGATTACCTAGGACAGTGTTGGATGGAGAATGCTGATGGTCAGCCTATGCTCCTCGACGAGGAGTAACAGGCGTAAGTAAATATATCTCTTTTCATCCAAACAATTGAGAAAAGCTAGTTTCTCATCAGTGAATTTTATCTCATTGACTAACTTAACCCTATATATTGCTTATAATTTCAAATATCACTTCTGAGCTATTTCGCCAAACGATAACAAAAATGTTATCTGAGTGCCATAACCAAACTTTGGTTACCGTTGGAGATGTTCTCTGGCCTTTTACTCGTACTATGATTTGTTCATGACTACAATCGTTTTACTCATACCTGCTCTCATAGTGATAATTGTCTTATCATTTCTCGGCTGTTTTAATGCATATACTTCATCTTCATTTAGATTAGAAATGTGTGGTTTTCACGTTATAAAGTGTCAATATTGACTCTTTTAAGAATCAGCAAACATAACTCAGATAATGATTTAATTCATTAATGACTCTCTTTGTCAAAATAAGAACAACACATATAAGTGAAGACTCAAACAAAGTTGGCCTTGCATGCCACTGGACCCCAGCGCTATGGTCTAGAGGGTAAGTATTCGCTCGCCAGACCAAGGCCCTCAAGGTAGATTCCCGAGTGTGGGGTCGAGGGTGTTCACCAATGATCAGTCCCATATTATGATGTCAAGAAAGTCCATTACTTCTACCTTTATAGTGGTTTTGAAACATCAATAAGTTGACTCAACCTTTCATAATATCCAAAGTTTAATCATAATTAAGAATGAAATAAGAATGAAAAAAGCTAGACCATGATGGGAAATCTGGAAGCAAGGTACGGACATTTGGTTCTAGTATGGGACCTCTCAGCAGTACGCATCCACGAACCCACGTCGCGAGATTCGAACTCAGGACCAATTTTTCCATGGTAATCTAGCTCCAATTGACTCATGATCTCAACTATTAAAACGACTATAATATCCACAATAAACTCCTTAAAGGATTCATGTCAAATCTTCGTTCTTTACTCTGAGTACTATGCAGTTATATTTACCATTGATTTCTGAACCTAACCACACCCATCTATAAAGAAAGCACAATATGTAGTACACTTTATTTAATTATAAAAAGTTTACTCGATTGAATAAGCTTTGATTATGACTGATAATTATTGGGCAACTATTTCAGATCTTTAGAGATTTCAGCAATTCAGTCTATAGTGTCTAAATTTATGTTAGTTTAAATCGATCGCTTAATTATTTTCATAGGTGAATTCACTAGTTTATCTATGTTAGATGAATATTGTGAACCTGAAAGTACTGGACAAACGTTTCGTCCTCGTATGGGACTCCTCAGAAATGTGCATTCACGATCCCACACAGTGGAATCGAATCGGGAATTCAACTGTAAAATTACAACATTGTCCACACACTCCCACACCAATAATAATTTTGTGCTCACTAGTGACCAGCTTCGACGGGTAATTCTTAGAGACCTGATTAGAAGTCGTACCAGTTTGGTTCAATTCTTGTCAGGTGTGAAGCAGTTATCCACCTCAGATAATGAATGAAGGGTTGAGCGAAATCACGGAACGACTGAATATAAACATCAACATATTTGAATGCCAGCAAGTCCAGTGGTCTGGAGTTGAAGCGTTAGCGCGCGAAACCGAAGGTTCTGCATTCTAGTCCGTTTGGTGTGAGATCGTGGATGCGCATTGTCGAGGAGTCCCATACCAGGATGAAACGGTCATCCAGTACTTCTAGGTTTTCAATAATGGTCTAACATTGATCGACTCATGATTTTACCTGTGAAAATACTACAATCTCCATAAATTTCCATACTTTTTCATTTTCTGAAGAAACAGTTTACACTAAGTCATGCTATGTCCGAGATTCAATTATCTACCTATAAAGGTACTGCAGTGATATTGTAGTGAACGAGAACACAATTGGGGACAATCAAATGTAATTTGAATACAAAATTACAGAACATCCTCAAAAAAAATCTTAGTACTATACAGCAAATACTTTATTTGCAACATGTCAATTCATTCACTTAGTATTGTTTTGTTTGAATCTTCCCATTGATGTTTTAGGACTGAAACTGGTCAGTCTTTAGTTGGAATATGTGCATACTACTATGCGTATTGCCTCGATATAGCCTTTAATTCACAAGCATGGTAAATAAAGATGGATAGTGGCTAGTAGTGGAATCCAGTTTGACGTGCATCACTTCGTCCTATTTGAGACTCGTCAGTCGGATGTACCTACATCTCAGAGTTGATATTCACTCTGGGACTCGAATCCAGTACCATTTGCTTCTGTTCTCGTTCTTTTCTCCTCGATCTTCTTGACCTTCTACTGCCAGACATACTATTCTTTACTAGCGTTATATACCACTTTATCACTGGTGAATAATTTTTTCCAATCGATTAAAAAAACTTTTTTTGTTTTTTTTATTGAAGTCAGCTAATGAAGTATGTGATTTTTCCTTTCCATAGTGATAGGTAACATTTCCGTTAATAAGTAATAAAAAAAATATGTAATAATATGACGTTGAACATATAACCACACCCGTATTGCTGAGTCATATTGTTAGTAGTAGTAGTAAATGATTATCAGGAAAAGAAAAGTATATGTCCTCAATTTTGTTGCTCAATGAATATCTTTCTAATCTTAAAACGGTGTAATTCTAAGGTGTGGACGGTCTTTGAATGATGCTGAAATGAACTTATGAATGTCCACCTAGTAACTAGAACTAAATGAGGGTGATAAACCTGTGTAAAGAATAAGGATTATGATTTATAGTTGATGGTTTAAGTTAGAAATTAGATTTGAGGCGAGGGGGGTTTCATCATGAACTGACATCAGCTAAAATACTAAATGGATAAATGAATTTCGCGTCGAAATCCAAGATCTGTTATCACTGAGTAGTGATCAATGTCATGAGTTTTAGGTCCTTCTTAGTGCAGATCGAATGATATCGACCAATTTGGAATGGGGCCGCTAGTTTAGGTGACTCGATATTGCATGCACTATGTTGAGATAAGATGGTAGTGTTGGAGGTAGTCAAAGAAAACTCTGGACCTAGGTTTCCTGTTGACTGCTTCTAACCACTATCTTGTTGAAATTAATTTCTAGGTAGTTCACTAAATCATTTAGCCAAATGGATGAGTGAATTCCGCGCCAAAATTCAAGATCTGTTATCTTAAATCTGATTGGTTCGTCCATAAATTATAGTCCCTCCTTTATTAACATTGAAATTAATTTATAATTGATTGATCACTGGGTAGTGATCAATATCATGTGTTTTAGGTCTTTTTTAGTGTAGATCGAATAATATCAACCAAGTTTCAATGTGACCACTAGTTTAGATGACTCAACATTGCATGCACTATGATGAGATAAGATGGTGGTTGGAGATAGTCAACAGGAAACCTAGGTCCAGGGTTTCCCATGTTCATCATTGGTTTGGAATCAAGGTTTTCCAACTCCCCCAGGTGGACCTTTCATATCCATCAACACGTATAAAACGCCGGACATTCACTTTTCATCCTCTCCATTTCGTAAACAACACCCCCACTGCGAGTAGGCAGTTAGTAGGACTTCCCTGACAGAGGCTATATACGCGTAGCCATGCGAGAGCAGTTCGAGAGGTAGAGAGTGTACTCTCCTCACTCTCGACCGTACCAGGGCATTTGGGGGCAAATCCTTAAGTTCCAGTGAGAAACAGTGTCCAATGGGGTTCAACTGGGTCTGTTGTGAGATAGTAAATCATTGATAACAATGGTGACTGGTGGTTCAGTTTCTTAGATTGGTTAAAGTTAAACATTAACAACGTCAGATTCACGCCGGCTCAGTGGTCTAAAGGTTAAGCGTTAGCAAACGAAACCAATAAGTCCTGGGGTTGAAATCTTGCGGGACAGGATTGTGGATACTTACTACTGAGGAATCCCACAATATGACGAAACGGCCATCAAATACTTCCAGGTTTTTCATGGTGGTCCAGCTTCAATGAACTTATGAATTCAACTATTATGACTATTTTATATGAAAAGAAATTTAGTTAAACACTGACGAATTCTCATTTAGGGATTAGATTATATAAGATTTTCAATCGTTTAATCAATGGTTACACTTATCTATCCATCTGTATATGTTATATCAAAGCATTGAATGAAGATGACATGTTCATGATTTGTCTATTCTATCAATTGTCCCCTATAGAAATGATAGTTTGTTTAAAGAAACAAAAAAACAAAGAGAAGTTGTCTTCTATAATGAAACAATACAAACTGAGATAAATAATCCATGGAGATACATATGTGTGTATGTGTGTGTGTGTGTGTGCATGAAACCAATATGTAACTGACCAGTATATCAACTATTTATTGAGGGGTATAATGATTATCTTATTTGAATATCAAAGTAGATATTAAGAATAAAGTATATATTCAAAGAAAAGGAAGAAAAGTAATCATCATAATGGAAGGTATTAAAAAGATACTACTTATTTGAATATGTTGTTGTATAGTGTGGTCTACTTATATTCTCATATAAGTAGTATATGGTGATAGTCAGACATAGAATGTATTTTCGCAGAAGATCGATAAGGAATGAAGAGGAATGAAGCGCAATCGGTACAAAAATACATAAACAGTGGAATTAGAGAAGCCGGATTGATATTTACAGAAGGAACGGGTAAGATTGAGACCATTGATTGTTACTATGCAAATTAACTGTTCGCTGTATGGTTATCAGAATTTAGTGAGATAGTCTGTAATTTGTGTCTAAACACATTCGATTGTCCCTAACTAGTTTTCTGCTCACTGCAGCTGTTCTTTGGTGTTGGATATAACAGGAAGTAGTGTTTGATGAAAGAGCATTGAATTCAAATTCACTTGGTGTTGTTTAAGACTGCAATTCATCAGTCTCTGATTGGTAAATGTGCATCCTATGCGGATTACCTCGACATAACCTTAAGTCACAAGCTTTTAATGCAAAGATGGATAGTGGCTAGCAGTGCAATTCAGTTTGACGCGTGTTTCGTCCTATTTGAGACTCGTCAGTTGAATCTGTCTGCATCCCACAGTTGATGTTCACTCTGGGATGTTCAATCTGTACATATGACAATAAGAGACTGATCAGTTGCAGTCTTAAACATCAATGGGAAGATTCAAATTAACAATACCAAGTGAATTTAAACTTCACCCCATTGCGCAAGCAAGTGGCTATCAGGACTCACTAGCTGAGTGGATAAGACGATGGTGTTTAAAGCGAAAGATACTGGGTTCGAGTCCCAGAGTAAACATCAACTCTGAGATGTAGGTACATCCACCTGACGAATCCCGAATAGGACGACTATTCATCTTTGCTTATAATGTTTGTGAATTAGGGTAATATCGAGGCAATACACACAGTATGCACATATGGCTAATAAGAGACTGATCAATTACAATCCTAAACATCAATGGGAAGATTCAACCAAACAATACTAAGTGAACTTAAATATTTGTCACTTTTATTTTACATTCATCAATCCTCAGAGATTTACTTTCATAGGAAAACATTATTCAGTAGAAAATGTTATCAGCTTATGAATTATCCATTGTATGTGACTTGTGATTATCATTCTGTATTTTCAGTATAAGGGTTATGGAAATTGTTAAATTGCCTATCTAGCCTGTCATATGCCCTGATGGTGTTCTCGTGACTTTCGGGTTGCCTGATCTGCCAAGGGCGATAGGACAGTGTATGACAGTATTGTTGTGTGCTATGTTCAAAGAGAATTGTTTACTATATGCATGCAACTTCGCCCCGTTATTGTTTCCATTGTTAAATTGTATTTAAATCATAAACTAATCCATGTTAAATCACTATTACAGACATGAAAGTACCGGACCGACGTTTTGTATGGGATACCTCAGTATTTCACATTCAAGATCTCACACACAGGAATGGAACCCAGAAATGTTTTGTCTCACGCTTGAATGTTTAACCTTCAGATAGACCACTAAGTTGTGATTTAACACTTTGAATATTTAACTTTAACTAGATTACAAAATTTTTCACGAACGTCTTCAATAGTTGTCTAACGTTGTTTGGTGCATGATTTCAATGATACCATGTCAATAGATTGTAGAATGTGAATATATACAATTACAATCGATTGATCAGTGGGTGGTGAACGATGTCATTTGTGTCAAGTCCTTCTTAGTACAGATCGAATGCTATCGATCAAGTTGTAATGTAGCCACTAGTCTAGGTGGCTAGACACTTCGTGCACTATGTTGAAATAACATGGTAGTGTTGGAGGTAGTCAACAGGAAACATTGACCAGAAGGGAGTTTTGTGGAGATTCGAGTAATTTTTTATATAGTTAAGATCATGACCACCATGGAAAACCTGGAAGCACTGGACAGCCGTTTCGTCCTATTGTAAGACCCTCAGCGGTACGCATCCTTGATCCCGCCCTCGCGAGTTTCGAACCCAGGACCTACCAGTCGCGCGCCAGAGCACCTAACCGATAGACCACTGAGCCGGCCTAAATCCAAAGGTGTTAATGTCTAACCTCAATCAATCCACGAAATTGCGCGACTAACTTCCATTGTACTGAGGTAGATACCTGTCTCTACCTGACATGGATTAGCTCCACTGGTCACGACTTCTCACTAGAACTCCAGGAATTACTTCAAGGAGCTAGTCACTAGTGAGCATATGTACCCGGGTTCCTTGCTACTTGACACTCATCAGCAAGGTGTACCTGCACATATATATATATACTATTTCTAATATCTAACTACTTCTTTACACTTCTCTTATTTCTTATTTCTTTTACAGTTTTGTAAATTAAATAGTGAAACACCAGATTCTATATTACGTGATATACTTAAACGTAAATGGGGTTTAAAACCGCCTACATTAATTATTACTGTATTTGGTACAGATTTTGAAAAGAAAAGAAAATTAAAAATGATTTTTAAAAAAGGTTTATGGAAAGCAGCTGAAAGTGGTAAGTATCAATTACATTTTAGATTGTACAATTTTGATAATAAAATAATAATGAGAAAAGGTCTTTGCGGATAGTTAGCATTTTCAGCACTGTACGGCCGTTTCATCTTATTATGGGACTCCTCAGCAGTGCACATTCACGACCTCGCCTCGCGAGCGAGGTTCGAACTCAGGACCTACCAGTTTAATAATGGAATTGTAGATGGTGTCGAGTCTTGATTGACTATGATCACTACTACAATAAAATGACGTGCCAGAAAATGACTTGGATCCTTTGATAGGTCGTAAACCAGAAGGCTGTCTATGGTCCAGATTGGGTATAGTTTTTGGTCAGTCAGCCAGTCAGCTACAACTTAGAACCAGGCACATTTATGTATCGGTCCAAGTTGCCATACCTCGTTAGCACAACAATACGAAAACCGGATCCATAGAAGTAGTTAATTTAGTGGTGGTGGTAGTATATAAAAGATAGGTTGTATATAAGGATATAGTATAGGAAGGAAGAAAGTAGTCTGCTGCTACCTTGACGTGGTGCTAGGGCTTGCCTATCGTGATGAACCAATCGAGCTATACTGACTGGAACAATCGTTCCTCAAGGTTCTACCATGCCAGGCAGGTCGGTTGAAGAGCGGTAAGACTAAAAGCGGCAAACCAAGGTCCGAAGGTGAAGTCGTACTGCTGACTGTACAGAGGTGTGACAGCAATAAGGTGTTTCCTTCAGACAACCAGCATAACAGCAATGCTGCCTTCCCACAAAGAGGGTGGAGTTAGAAAAGGTCGACTCCAAAAATGCACACCTCGCCTTATCCTACGGATTTCCGTCTCCGGCGGTAAGGTTTCAGCAACTGTAAATCTAACACAAAAACTACGCACAAAAAGGTCGTATGTGACCAACCTCAAGCAGTTGTCCCTTAGGCACTGCAGTCACGCTCTCAGGTCATTAAGACCACTTCTAACCCAATTTCCTTTTCAGGTACTTCTAGAAGAACCCTTTCACGGTGTGGGAGACCGGGAAGTGATAACTGCCCTCATACCTCTAACAGCACTCAAGACCACTGTATATTTATTGTCAATCTCGTGGTTTCGAAAGAATACTGAGACGTGCCTAAGAGTATAGGCAAAAAGGCAGAGCGTAAGAAAGTTCGAACGGACAAGATGGACGATGAAACAAAAAGGGGGATATTGATATAGTTAAACAAAACGAGTTCAGTAAAACAATCACTGGTGCAATTAGTTATAATAATAATTGTTTTCATTATACTAATCGCGTTCTCGTCGAGAAAAGTAGGTCACTACAAAATAAACAAAGGGAGCACCGACAAGATATGCACTGCACAAGTTACTTCATTTTGTGTATGGGCTGTCATATTGACCAAGGTGTCTAAACCTATACCGGTGGCTTTCTTAGAGAGCCATGATAAGTCTTATAATTGAACGTTAGATTTAGTTTCCTAAGCTTTTCTAGTAACCCCCCACACATACAGGCTAAATCTACACAGCGAATTGAACATGAGAGAAAAGGTGCGAAATATGGAAGCAAATGCTTTACTTTAATTGAAATCGTTAAAAGATCCATTGTACAACAAAAAGCACTAAAAGATCATTGGATGATTGATTAGAACTACACAACAATGCCTAACATTAATACTTCAATGGATCCGAATACGCATTACCATATTTCACAATGAGTACTACTCTGTCTACGGTTATGTTGAATTAGAAACATGTTTTAAGACATAGATCAGTTCAATTAAATTTAGTCAGTGTGTTTGTGTGTTCTATGGTTTGTTCATTATTACTGAGGTATTGTAAAATATTATCTGTTGTAGAGGAGAGAAAGCTGTAACCTTTGAACGACACAATTGTGTCATCGTTGTCAAGTAATAAGTTATTGATCTTCACTGACCAGTGGATAAACTAATAATATAGTTCGATCAGATCAGTCAATATTCTGTTATGTTCTTTGAACAATTTAAAAGCTAAAGTTCCAAGGAATGACAAACCTTGTCGTCAAGACTATCCAGGTTTGTATGGTTCTGATCGTTGTTAAATCAAAAGAGAGCAAATTCATTCAGCATTAAGCCTGTTTCATCATTCGTCTTTCTTTAATGATATTACTTTAACTACCGTTAATTTTAGTTTCTAACCTTTCAACAGAATTGACCGTCAGTGGTTTTAATCTATCATTGTTATTAAATTCACTTAGTATTGTTTGTTTGAATCATCCCATTGATGTGTTAGGACTGCAACTGGTCAGTCTCTAATTGGCATAAATGCATACTATGCGTATTGCCTCGGTATAGCCTTTAATTCTCAAGCATGGTAAGCAAAGATGGATAGTGGTAAGCAGTGGAATCCAGTTTGACGTGCATCACTTCGTCCTATTTGAGACTCGTCAGCTAGATGTACCTACATCTCAGAGTTGATGTTCACTCTAGGACTCGAACCCAGTACTTTTCGCTTCAAACGACATCGCTTTATCCACTCAGCTAATGAGTCCGGAAAGCCACTTGCTTGTGCAATGGCGTGAAGTTTAAATTCACTTGGTATTGTTTGTTTGAATCTTCCCATTGATGTTTAGGATTGTGATTGATCAGTCTCTTATTGTCATGTGTGCAGAGTGAACATCCCAGAGTGAACATCAACTCTGAGATGCTGGTAAATCGTCAGCTGGATTTATCTGCATCTCAGAGTTGATATTCACTCTGGGATTCGAACCCAATACCTTTCGCTTCAAACGCCATCGTGTTATCCACTCAGCTACTGAGTCCTGAAAGCCATTGCTATTGTTGAGTTGATCTTTAGCCTTTATTATGTAATCTTCTTTATCTGAGGATATTGTTGTACATTTATTTTGGTCATCTGGAACGATGATAATGTTTGTCTTTTTTCAGGGAGTTTAGCTCTTCAAGTTATTCAATGTTGAGTTCCCTACACTTGAATTGAATCAAACCAGTTACATAACATCTAAGAATATTCAATTCATTAAATCTAAATGAAAAAACAAAAACAAAAGAAACAAACAAACATGACACATTCCCCATTAATTCACCATTTTTCCAATCATGGCTCCAGTTGCTGGGAGGTCTATGTATCTATGTTTATGTAACTATGCATATGTATGCAACATTCATATGTACATCAATGTGGATAAACACTGGCATAAATTTTTTGGTATTTTTTTTGTTTGTTGTTTGCTTTACATTAAAACTACAAAAAAAAGTAGTTGATAGGAAACAACAACAAAAATCTGTCTACATAATTCACTTCCGTTTATTTATATAATCTGAGAAATATTCTTAATGGAGATTACTGATTTTATAGTTGAAATAATACGTCAATTAAAGCTAGAACTTCATGGAAAACTTGGAAGTACTGGATGACCGTTTTGTCCTATTGTGGGACTCTGCAGAAGTGCGCATTCACGATCCCACCTTACGAGATTCGAACCCAGGATTTACCAGTCTCTAGTGCGAACGCTTAACAACTAGACTACTGAGCCGGCATTCAACAGTGTTAATGTCTAACTTCAACCAATCGACGAAATTGAGCAACCGTCCACGATTGTTTTCAGTGAGTTACTATCTCACAACAGACCTAGTTGAAGTCCACTGGTCACTGCTTTCAGTAAAATAATGGAGATTTATTTTTAAAAATCCAAATCAGTAAAGAAGTATTTCACCATTTGTGTGTTGGGGAGATCCAGAGTATCCCTCAGAAACAAAAATGCCCAGAAAAGCTCTGAAAATGTTCGAAACTATTTTATCACATTAGCACTGAACAGATGTTTTTTAGAAACATCTAGAAAATGAAGAGTCACGTATCATATTTCTGATTGAATGATTATCTATCCTGTTACTGTGTTTCATAAGATTTCAGTATCTTCCTGAAGCCCAAGGCCATTTGAAATGTAAATATCCTCAATTTCCTATTCATAAACTGACCTTTGAGTAATGCATTCTTTCCATATTTCGCACCTCAATTTCGTGAATTGGTTGAAGTTAGACATTAACACCGTTGGATGCCGACTCAGTGGTTCTAGAGGTTAAGCTCTCACACGCGAGACTGATAGGTCCTGGGCTTGAATCTCATGATACGGGGTCGTGGTTGCCCGTTGCTGAGGAGTCTCACATTGAGACGAAACGGCCATCCAGTGCTTCCAGGTTTTCCATGGTTGTCTAGCTTCAATTGACTCATGACCTATTTTAACAGCCAATGAAAACCTGGAAACACTGGAAGATCATTTCGTCCTAGTATGAGACTACTCTACAGTAAGTATCCATCATCCTTCACACAAGAATCAGACTCACAACCTTATGTCTCGAGTGAGCGGTGTTAATATCTAACTCTAACCAATCTACAATAGAAATTTACAGTAGAACTCAATTATTAGGTTATGAGTTCATTAGGAACAATGTCATTTTATATATAATTCTAAAGGTAATTGTATTCAAAAAATTGACAGATATTAGATTGTTTATGGAGTTTTTCATTAGTTGAACTTACATTTCACTGTTGAATGGTTACCATTTGAAAGGACACTTACAGTAATATAGTTGTTTGTCTGATTTGAAATGTATATATATGTATCTATATATGACCCGAAAAATGAGGTCAGTCATTGTTAACTATATACGTATGCTAAATTGAACGGAAGGTGTAGTTATCAGATAGTATACCTTAGGCTATAAGATAACAGGTCTTTGATAGATTGATTATTTTAATCAGAATCTATTGAGCTTAAGCTGATATTGAGAAGAAGGTTTTGACACACATGACATTGATAGCTCAGTGGTAACCTCTCTGACTGTGAAGCTGAGTGATACGTGATCAAATCCATCAGGGAGCACCAGTTCCCTCAAGATTAGAGGTACATATTACTGACAAGTGCCAAGTAGCGCGAAACCCGGACCCAGGATTCCCTGTTGACCACCTTCAAACACCATCATATCTCAACATAGTACACGCAGTATCGAGTAACCTAGACTAGTCTTGACACACATGACATTGATCACCACCAAGTGATCAATCAATTGTGATAACATAACATGGTGAATTAGAACATCGTTTGTTGTGCGCTTCCAGTTATTATGTGATTATTTAATACTTGGAAATTATCAGTAGTTTATCTAGTCTTTCCTAACGAACTGTATTGTAATACATTACAAGATACTTTCAATTGTACATCTAGATATCGTTACTTATATCTACATAAGTAGTATATATAACGATGGTCAGGCATAGAATATGTTTCAGTAGAAGATCGACTAAGAAAGAACAGAAACGAAACGCAATTGGAAAGAAAATACATGAAGAATGAAATCTGAGACAATGGACTGATATTTGCAAAAGGAACAGTCAAGTTTGAAACGATGGATTGTTATTTTGCAAATTCGCTATTTACCATATGAATTCACCTGATATTGTTTGTTTGAATCTACCCATTGATGTTTAGGACTGCAGTTGATCAGTATCTTATTGGCATATGTGCATACTGTGCGCATTGTCTCGATATAGCCTTAATTCACATGTTAATCTAGCTGACGAGTCCCGAATAGGACGAAACGCGCATCCTGGATACCACTGCTAGCCACTATCCATCTTTGCTTATTTATATTTACTATATGTTTCTCACATTTTTGTGAGATATTCTGTTCACTATTTTATCTTTATGTTTATGTTTAACGAGAAAAAATATTCATCATACTGTGGTGGATGTAGTCCAGGACGCTTGTTTCGTCCGATTTCTGGACTCGTCATCGAAATGTACCTGCATCGGCTGAAGTTGTTCATTAACATCATTGGATTCAGGCCGGCTCAGTGGTCTAAAGGTTAAGCGTTAGCGAGCGCGACCAATAAGTCCTGGTTTGGAATCTTACGGGGCGGGTTCGTGGATGCCCACTGCCGAGGAATCCCACAATAGGACGAAAAGGCCGTCCAGTGCTTCCAGGTTTTCCTTGGTGGTCTAGCTTCAATTGACTAATGATTTCAACTATGAAAATAATCCTTACACAATATTGTAAGTTGTTCATATTAGGGAATATGTAACATGGTATACTAACCTAATGACTGGATGAGATCGTGTTCTCTATGACAACTAAGTGTTCTAAGTTCAAAATGTTGGATACGAATCACTAATAAATCCATAGTTAAAATGAAAAGAAAGCTGTTCACTAAGTCTACAATCTCACTTGACCGAAGACAGAATATCTTGGTAAGATAATAAAAACCATACACTGAATACTACATTTGCCAATTTCCATTATTTGTCCATCACATTCTGTATGATTCTTCCAGTTTACAATTCTTCCCTATTTCCTATCGTTTCTCTTTCACTCAATCTTCTTAGTCTTCTGTCGCTAGGATTTTCACTTCCAATCGGTGTTACATACTACTTATGTCAACAGACATAAGTAGCATATACCGATGAACTGAAATGTAATTTTAATCAGAGAGAAAGGGGGGGTTGTTGTAAAGATTTTGGCAGTTTAATAGTTGAATTCATGAGTCAATTAAAGTTAGCTCACCATGAAAAATCTGGAAGTACAGTCAGGTCGTTTTATCCTGGTATTCCTTTTTTCTAATATCATTTCCAATGCATTACCTACATCAAATAGATTGAATAATGATAATAGTGTTTTTTTCTTGACTACAAAGCAATTTACATTGGTGCCATGGATAATCCTTTAATTTAATGTTTTAAATATGTTTAGTTTATAGGTAGATCAACATACAGTAGACATAGTTTAAAAGTCTTGATCAGTCTAACCGATCATCAAAAGAATTGAATATTAGGACATAAATCTATCGGATCTATGTCTACTATGCATATGTTTTGTGAGATATACATTAATCAATTGTAATATCGAAATTACATACTTGGTATTACAAAGTTTTCTGGGCAACTTTATTACACAAGGAATAAGTCTAGTGTAACTTACTTACTTAGTTAGTTACGCTTGTTACTCCCAATGGAGAATAGGCCGCCGACCAACATTCTCTAACTCACTCTGTCCTAGGAATTCCTTTCTAGTTCTATCCAATTGTTGTTCATTCTTCTCATGTCTGTCTCCCTTTCTCAGTGCAATGTGTTCTTTGGTCTTTCTCGTCGCCTTTGACTTTCAGGACTCCATGTGAGGGCTTGTCTTATGACGCAGTTGAGTGATTTCCTCAACGTGTTTCCTATCAACTTCCAGCGCTTCTTCTGATTTCTTTCTCTACTGGAATCTGGTTTGTTGTCTCCCACGGTAAAATGTTGCTGATAATGTCTGGCCAACGGATCCAAAGTATTTTGCGTAGACAACTGTTAATAAACACCTGTAACTTCTGAATGATGGCTTTCGTAGTTTTCCACAATTCCGTCCCATACAGTAGAACTGTTTTGACATTCGTATTGAAAATTCTGATCTTGATGTTGGTTGACAGACAACTGTTTTGATTTCCAGATGTTCTTCAGTTGTTATTATGCGGCTCTTGCTTTGCCGATCCACCCTTAAAATCTGCATCAGATCCACCGTGTTCATCAATGATGCTGCCCAGATATGTAAAGGTTTTCAAATTCTCCAGGGCTTCTCCGTCAAGTTTAATTCGATTAGTGAATGCTGTATTGTATTGGAGAATCTTGTGTATGCTACTCATGGTGGTAGATATAAGCAGTATAACAACAGAATTAGAGAAAGTTCACAGTTATTATTATTTGCAATTATATAATATACCATTGTGGGTCAGTATAATTTTACATTGGTTTTCAGGAGAGCCAGACACCATCGAGACTTTCACTTGACAACTTAAACAGTACAGCTCGATCCCGTTTCGCAGAAGAACCAGACACTGTCCAGGCTTAAACCAAACAGTACAGCTCAATCCCACCTCATAAGAGAATTAGAGGAATTAGAGGAATAATAGATTATATAAAAGATAGTACAATAAGGATGTGCAAATGATGTATTTAATGTATAGTTTTCATAATTTATTGAAGATACTCCATAATTCTGATTATTCCCACCTGAGAGCTCGTTCATTACAAAAGAATCACATAAAGTATTGATGAAGAGTATTTCTAGACTACTTTTAAATGATAAGCATATGCACAAATCGACTAGTGACTAGTGGAGTTCAACCAGATCTGTCGTTGAGATATCAACTCACTGAAGACAGTTAGTGAACGGTTGCTCAAACGTCGTGGATTGGTTGAAGTTAAACATTAGCACTGCTGGATGTCGACCGGCTCAGTGATCTATCGGTTAAGTGTTCTGGTATGAAACTGGTAAGTCCTGGGTTGGAATCTCGCGTGTGCGGGATTGTGGATGCGCACTGCTGAGGGATCCCATAATAGGACAAAACGGCCATCCAGTGCTTCCAGGTTTTTCAAAGTGGTCTAGCTTCAATTGACTCATGATTTGAACTATGAAAACATTTTATTCATTCATTTTTCTAAAATATCTTTTCTATTTGTAACTTAATCTTTATAGGTTGTTGGATTGTAACAGGTGGTTTCCATTTAGGAGTAATGAAGCTAACTGGTGAAGCTGTACGTGATTATACAGATGCATATGGTGGTAATCGAATGATGGCATTTGGTGTAGCAAGTTGGGATTGTGTAACAAAAAATGAAATACTTGAAGCAGCTTTACATGAGGTAACTAATATGATTTTAATCATTATGTATTATTCATTTTGAGATGCAGGTACATCCAGCTGACGAGTCCTAAATAGGACGAAACGCGCGTCCTAGATTCCACTGCTAGTCACTATCCATTTCTGCTTATTATCTATTATTGTATATACTTCTTTTGAATGCTGATACAGGTTAGCTCTCGAACGAAAGGGCTTACATTAATACTAATTTATGATAAAAGCTGTATTCAATTTGGATTACTTTACTATAGACATACCAAGTGACAATGAATGAATCATCTTTGACAGGTATTTAGAATAGACGCTAGTATGAGCATGGTTATTGTTCATATATCATAGTCATGCGAGAGAGTCAACATGAAGATGAGTGTATGATATCAGTGACCATCAACATCAACCGTGTTAAGAGGTAAGAACTTACCTACTAATGGAGGTCTTCCTCAGAACTCTTAACAGTCGTGATCAACTTTAAATGACATGGTCGTGTATGGGTTACTTACTTAATACGCTTGTTACCCCTCGTCGAGGAGCATAGGCCGCTCACCAGCATTCTCCATCCAACAATGTCCTGGGCAATCCTTTCCAGTTCTTTCCAGTTGTTATTCATCCTTTTCATATCGGCTTCTATTTCCCGGCGTGATGTGTTCTTTGGCCTTCCTCTTTTACACTTCCCTTCCGGATTCAAGTTAGGGCTTGCATCGTGATACAGTTTGGTGATTTCCTTAATGTATGTCCTATCCACTTCCAACGTCTTTTCCTAATTTCCTCTTCAACTGGAAGCTGGTTTTTCCTCTCCCATAAAACGCTGTTGCTGATAGTATCCGGCCAGTGAATGTTGAGTATTTTGCGTAGACAACTGTTTATAAATACTTGTACCTTCTTGACGATGGATGTAGTAGTTCTCCACGTTATGTATGGGTTATGTATGGGTTACAGGAGTTTATGTATATCCATCAGATAGTTTGACTGACTTCATTTTAAATCTTAATGAAATTCCATCTACCTAATTCTTTTGATCTCTTCCAACTATATTCACTGTTTTTTTATTATCATAGAAAGTAATACGATTCTTATCTTTAGAGTCTCTTCTCTACTTATTGAAACAAGTCATGGATCAGATCATTCGTTGTTCATCTCTGACTAGCTAAATAAACATTCTAAGTGTTTATATTCAAATGATAGTGTTTACTTGAATCTTTCGATTGTTATTTAGGACTGCAATTGATCAGTTTCATATTCGCATATGTACAACCTGTACGGATTGCTGAGATATTGTTTTCAGTCACAAGCAGTATGAGCAAAGGTGGATAGTGGATAGCAGTAGGATCCAGTTTGACGCGCGACACTTCGTTCTATTTGGGACTCATCAGATGTATGTATTACATCTCAGAGTTGACGTCCATTCTGGGAATCAAACCCATTACCGTTCACTTCAAACGCCATCACGTTATCCACTTAGCTACTGAGTCCCCAACATCAATGGGAAGATTCAAGTGTAGAATACTAAGTGAATTTAAACTTTACCCGGTCGCACAAGCAAGTGTCTACCAGGACTCAGTATGTAAGTAGATAACGTGATGGCGTTTGAAGTGGATGGTACTGGGTTTGAGTCCCAGAGTGAATATCAACTGCGGAATGCAGGTACATCCATCTGTTGAGTCTTCAATAATACGAAACGCGCTTCATGGATTCCATCTTTGCTAAATCAGAGAGGAGTTAATTATAGATCAGAGCAATGATACACAAAAGCTGTATGAACGGTCTTGAGCACATGTCAGTCCTGCTAACTGCCTAGCCCAGCTAGTTGAGTCCAGAACACCAAGAACAGTCACACAAATCTTATTTGATCTGTGGGGGCTGTGATACTTCCCAGGTGCCCAAAACGAAGCAAGTGGTTTTGTTAGAGGGCCACACCACGAGCCTTTGACCTAAAGGTCTAACCTTCAAGGCAGTGAAGCATCGTGAGGAGATGCAGTCCCATAATAGCCGGTGACGAACAATTGATTCATACGCCAATTGTACCCTCAGGATACCGGAGCTCATATGCACCATTGGTTTGGAATCAGGGTTTCCCAAGTCCCTCAGGTGGACTTTTCGTGTCCACCAATCCTGTTAAAGCGCCGGACATTCGCTTTCCGTCCTCTCAATTTCGTAAACAACAGTAATACTGTGAGAAGGCAGTAAGTAGGACCTCCCTGGCAGAGGCTATATACGCATGGCCACGTGAAAGTATTTCGAGAGGGGGAGCGTACTCTCTCCACTCTCGGTCATACCAGGGCATTTGGGGACTACAAAATATACATATTCAAAACTTCATTCTCGTATTTGACTTATTTAATTCCGTTATTCACTAACGTAAGTTAAGTCAATGAGATATAAGAGGATAACCGACATGTGTATCTCAATGACAGTCAGCATACGATCCAAATAGGGTCAGATTAGGGGACATTAAAACTTTACTAATTAGTCATCTCAAGTTAAATGTTAACTAACAGTTCACGAATTTACATCTGAACAGTGTTCATTGTTTTCAATGTATATCAGGGAAGTCTTACTCACTGCCGGTAGTAATGTTTACGAAATTGAAAGGACGAAAAGCGAATGTCCAACGGTTTGACCGGGTTGGTGGACATGGCGAGTCCACCTAGGGAAGTTGGAAAACCCTGATTCCAAACTAATGATGCACATGGGCTCCATGATCCTGAGGGAACAAATGGTGTATGAATCAATCGTTGGTCACTGGCTACCATGGGACTGCATCTCCTTACGCTGCCCCACTACCTTGTGGATCAGACGTTTAGGTCAAATGCTCCGGGTGTGGTCCCCTAAGAAAACCACCTGCTTCAGTCTGGGCACCTGGGCAGTATTACAAAACGCACACAAATCAAGTGACTTGTGTAGCGCATATATATCTGGTGCCACTTTGTACCAATATTTATGTGCTTAAATAATAAATAAATAAACCTGTCAACTACCATGATATCCTTGATAATGATTGTACTGTATTGTAAGTTGTACAGCGAAGGATCGGAAGCTTTTCTTATAAACACACCTAAATAGGTTATGCCAGATTAATGAACATACAATGAACTACATACCTTACAAACTATATATATATAGTTGATAAATTAAGGAAACAATTATAGGAAAGATAAATCAAGCTTGAATTAAGTTAACTCTACAGGAAGTAATACTTATGCTTATTGAATTTGTCAATCATTATACAGAATAGATATATATAGGTACTACACTATGATATTCATTCATTAGTATAGATGAATGGGATTATATATATATATATAACAAGATAACTCATGATTTCAACTATATAAAATTACTGAGATCTCCACAAAACTCCCCTCTAATAATGGTCATATGCTCACTATTGACTAACGTCATGAGGTATTTCCTGGAGTTCTAGTGAGAAGCATTGATCAGTGTAGTTTAACTGGGTCTGTTGTGAGATAGTAACTCATTGAAGACAATGGTGAATGGTTGCTCAACTTCGTTGACTGGTTGAAGTTAGACAATAACACCGATGGATGCCGGCCAGATCAGTAGTCTAGAGGTTAAGCGCTCGTGTGCGACACTGATAGGTCCTGGGTTGGAATCTCGCTTGGCAGCATCGTTGATGTGCACTGCTGTGGAGTCCTACACTAGGACGAAACGGCCATCCAGTGCTTCCAGGTTTTCCATGGTGGTCTAGTTTCAATTGACTCATGATTTCAACTATAAAATTACTTAAATCTCTACCAAAACCCCTTCTGATAAAAATGAATAAGTTTGAATTCAGACTAACTACTTTGGGTAAAGAGATAAAAACTATTCTATTATCTGATTGGTTAACAAACCAAGAGAGAGAGCAAGAGTTAAATAAGGTTTAGTGTATTTCTGATTTTAACACTATCAGATAACTAAGCTTATATCCAATAATGTTAATATCTACCTACAATCAATCGATGATCTTGCACACCCCTTAGATGGATAACTGTCTAACATTAAACATAGATTAGACTCCACTAGTCACAACTTCTCACTAGAACTATAAGAGTTATCTGTCAAAACTAGTTACTAGTGAGTACATGATTGTTATCAGTATTATGGATTTGTAGAGATTGTAGTATTTACATAGTTACAAATTACAATTCGACGGTTGCCCAATTTCGTGCAGTGGTTGAGGTTAGACATTAACACCGTTGGATTCCGGCTAGCTCAGTGGTCTAGTTGTTAGGCGCTCGCGCGTGCGAGACTGATAGGTCGTGGGTTAGAATCTCGCTTAGCAGGATCGTTGATGCGCACTGCTGAGGAGTCCAACAATATGACGAGACGGCCAAACAATGCTTCTATGATTTCAATTATATAAAATGACTTTATTAGTGATTAAGCTTACAATACTGTATAGAGTATCATAGTAGACAGAAAAGAAGATAATTGTGTTTGTGAAGTTGACAGAATTATATGAATTTACTTTTTTATCCATTCATTATTTGTTTACTAATGCCTGTTACCCTTCATGGAGGAGCATAGATCGTCCATCAGGATTCTCTATCGAATCCTGTCTTGGGAAATTCTTTCCAGTTTTCCTCTATAGTAGTTTGTTCTTCTTTGTGTAGATCTTGAAAAACTTAGAACCTGTTGTTGAGAGCTATTTTGAATTTGTTGAGTTTGTTAGTATTTTGAAGGAAGGCTAATATTAGACCTTCGTAATGTTGTTTCTTCAGTTGTCCAGTACTTCTTTAGATTCAGTTTTATCATGACCACAACAAGGTGGTGACCTGAAACGGCGGTCCAGGTTTTCCATAGTGGTTTAGCTTCAACTGACTCATGATTTCAACTATAAAATAACTGAAATCTCTACAAAACACCCTTCTGATAAAATAAATGTGCCCAATATGGGCTGTTACGTAACTAAGAGTAGTAGATTGAAGTTCTTAGGATAGTAATAGACTGTCAGCAGTATCTTTTTGAATACATAAATCAGGTTAAAAGCCTTAGGTATCGATGTCTTCAATGAAATACCATAACACTTTTGAATGACTGAAGTATCAACGACATGTCTATTATAAAACAGACAAAAGGCAATCGTACTTCTGAAACCATGTTGACCAACTAGCCTCAATTTCTAAGACGTAGTAAGTGGTAAGGAAAATATTTACTTTTCTTTCTATTTTTCTAATGCATATGCTTCGGTACGTAAATTTAAGCCTTTAAAAACAATTAGAGGGAACGTAAGTCATGTGTGTATCACTTTTGTTTGATATAGTGAGACTATCAGAAGGGGATTTTGTGGAGATTTGAGTAATTTTTCATACAGTTGAGATCATAAGCCAATTGAAGCTAGACAACCATGGAAAACCTGGAATCACTGGACGGCCGTTTTGTCCTATTATGGGACTCCTCGGTAGTGCACATCCATGATCCCGCCTTCACGAGATTGGAACCCACGACCTACCAGTCTCGTGCCAGAGCACTTAGCCGATAGACCACTGAGCCGGCCTGAATCCAACGGTGCTGATGTCTAACTTCAACCAATCCACGAAATTTCGCGAGGGCGGGATCGTGAATGCGCATTGTTGAGGAGTCCCACAGTGGGACGAAACGGCCATTCAATGCATCCACGTTTTTCCACGAAGGTCTAGCTTCAACGGACTCATGATTTCAACTATAAAATTACTAAAATCTTCACAAACCCCATTCTAATAAAAAACATTTGCCTAGAATGGGCTGTTACGTAACTAAGAGTGGTAGACTGAAGTTCTTAGGATTTTTCAGAGCCTTATAATGAATTAACAAATACTAATCTCAACTGTTAATCTGATTAAATTTTTTTTATATTATAGGGTACAGCAGTGTATCAATCTGAAGAAGATGAAGAAGAAGAAGCTGAAGATAGTGAACCAATTTTAGTTGATCCATTATCACAAGGCGGTATAAAATCTGTTCGTAGTGATATTGAAGAACGTGCCCTAGATCCTAATCATAATTTTTTTGTTTTAGTCGATGATGGAACAACTGATCAATTAAAAGGTAAAGAAGCTGAACTACGTGCCAGGTTTGAAAGATGTATATCATTATGGAATTGTGCTAGTAGTCCACAAGAACAAACAACAACTGTTACAAGTCAACAAAGTGGACCTATCAGTTCTACAACACATTTACAACAACCTCAAAATGGTATTTCTACATCATCTAACGTGAATAATAATGTCAACTTAGGTGGATTACAAAGACAAGGTAGTACTATGGGTGGACAAGCTAGTACAACATCTGGTCCACAGACAAGTGCAACATCAATTGGTAAAACGTCTGCAATAACAGGTGGTTCTTCTAGTAATTCTGCTCTAAGTAAAGGTGTAAGTGAACCAGTAGTCAGTAATCAACCTGTATCAACTGCATCTGTTACACGTGGAACAAAAGATAAACTTACTACTGAATCAAGTCTTAAACCAGCTAAAAGTGGGAAATCAGTTGGTAGTGAAGAAGAAATTTTAGTTCCAATGTGTGGATTAGTAGTAGGTGGTGATCGATTTACACTACGTCAAGTTTATTGTTCAATGATTCGTAATCGTTGTCCAATTGTTGTTACAAAGGTAGTTAAAGTTTAAGGAATAGTTCATAAATTACCATATTTTATATTTGATACGAATAAATTTAATAACATTAAGATCCAATCTATTTCAGGCAACGACTGAGAACATCGAAGCACTGAAAGATCATTTTGTATTAGGATGTGACTTCTCAGCAGTGTGTATACACGACTATGCACGCTGGATTCGAACCTAGGACCATCAGACTCGCGTGCGAACACTAACCTCCAGACCACTGAGCAGAGTAGGTAATGTAACTCATTAATCACAAATAGTTACTATCAGGTTCTATCTTTGTAGAGTAATTAAAAGAAGGATTTAGTTATTTAGTTATTTTATTTAAACACATACATATTGGTACAAAGGGGCACCAGATATATATGCGCCACACTTTTTTGTGTGAAGGCTGTGATACTGCCAAGGTGCCCAGATTGAAACAGGTGATTTTCTTAAGGGGTCACATCTCGAGCCTTTGACCTAAAGGTCTAACCCACAAGGCAGTGAAGCATCGTGAGGAGATGCGGTCCCATAATAGCCGGTGACCAACGATTGATTCATACGCCATTTTTCCCCTCAGGATACTGGAGCCCATGTGCACCATTGGTTTGGAATGAGGGTTTTCCAACTCCCCTAGGTGGACTTTCCGTGTCCACCAACCCGGTTAAATCGCCGGACATTCGCTTTTCGTCCTCTCAATTTCGTGAACAACACCCGTGGTGCGAGGAGGCCGTGATTAGGACTTCCTTGTCAGAGGCTATATACGCGTGGCCATGTGAGAGCATTTGGAGAAGGAGAGCGGACTCTCACCAACCTCGGCCGTACCAGGGCATTTGGGGGCTAATGGGATGTCGCTGCCAGGATAGAGTGGTTGGTATGGAACAATGAAGTCTGAGACAATTGATTGACATTTTGCTAATGAAATATTTACTGTATGGTCCTCAGATTTTACTGAGGGATTCTGTAATTTCGTATTTATATACATATGGTTGTCCCCGCTTGTGTTCTCGCTCACTACACTACTACGACTAATACTACTACTGATAATATTATTAGTAATAGCAATTATATTCATATAAATATCATCAGAAGGAGCTTTCGTGTAGATTTCAGTAATTTCGA
Organism: Schistosoma mansoni; assembly: GCF_000237925.1. Classification (NCBI taxonomy): domain Eukaryota; kingdom Metazoa; phylum Platyhelminthes; class Trematoda; order Strigeidida; family Schistosomatidae; genus Schistosoma; species Schistosoma mansoni. The sequence continues at coordinate 1,219,841 of NW_017386007.1, read as the reverse complement.
TAGTTGAAATCATGAGTCAATTGAAGCTAGACCACTATGGAAAACCTGGAACCACTGGACGACCGTTTCGTCCTATTGTGGGACTTCTTTCCAGTATTCTTTAATTTCTAACCGTTAGTTTTCCATCCGATATTAGAACGTAGTAAAAGTCAGTTTTACAATAACATTATCAATAAGTAATCCATGTCCAATGATCTGCAAGTGTGTAGGATAAGTACAACGTCGTATTGAAATGTCAATGTACTAAATACATATCTAGTCGATGAAATCAACCCCTTAAACAGACCATTCATCGGATCTCCTTCATTAAGATGAACAGATGTCTACTTGGTCAAAAGGTTTTGTCTATTATTCAATCATGAATGAATAATAAAACCTTATCATGAATTCAATAGTCCAATTCCTGAGTCGATGTAAGCTTGACCATCATGGAAAACCTGGAAGCATTGGACAGTCATCTCTCATGTGTTGTATTTTAACTGACCAATTAAAATATTTAATTATTAAATGGTAAGTGTTATATGGTTTATAGACAAAGATGGATAGTGGCTAGCAGTGAAATTCAAGACGCGCGATACTTCGTCTTATTTTGGACTCCTCATCTGGATGTACATGCATCTCAGAGTTGATATTCGCTCTTTCACTCGAACCTAGTACCTTTCGCTTCAAACACCATTGAGTTATCCACTCAGCTGCTGAGTCCTGATAGCCACTTGTTTGTACAATACGCACAGTATGCACATATGGCAATAAGGGACTGACTAGTTTCAGTCCTAAACATCAATCGGAAGATTCAAACAAACAATACTAAATGTTATAAGGTTTATTCATAATCTAAACTTATCAAAACAGTAGGCTAACTGTTTTAACGACTGAACAACATTAAAGAGATGGATTTTTTAGATTCGGTTGATATTGCTTACTTGGATCTTCCCATTGTTATTTAGGACTGCGATTGATCAGTCTCATATTAACATGTGTACAAACTGTGCGGATTGCCTCGATATTATTTCAAGTCACAAGCAGTATAAGCAGAGGTGGATAGTGAATAGAAGTGGAATCTAGTTTGACGCGCGACACTTCATCCTAGTTGGAACTAGTTAGAGTGATGTACCTGCATCCCACAGTTGATGTTCACTCTGGGGCTCGAACTCAGTACCGTTCGCTTGAAACACCATCATGTTATCCACTTAGCTATTGGGTCCTAAACCTCAATGGGAAGATTCAAGTAAACCATATCAAGTGAATTTAAACTTCATCCCATTGCACAAGCAAGTGGATATCAGGAATTAGTAGCTAATTGGATAACGCGATGACATTTGAAGTGAACGGTACTGGGTTCGAGTCCTAGAGTGTTCATCAACTCTGAGATGCAGGTACATCCAGCTGAAGAGTCCTAAATATGACGGAACGCATGTCCTGTATCCCATTGCTAGCCGCTATCCATCTTTGCTTATAAAACTAAATAGGTGGATTTTCTTTAAAAACAGTAATTTAAGTGAACACCAACATTATTACAAACCCTCAAATACAATCAGTTCATTTTCACAACATTTTAATTTCCTTTAATCTAATATATTAGGGTACATCTGGTGCAGCTGATGTATTAGCATTTGGATTAGATGCGGCGAATAAAATGGCATCTGAAGAAGTTGTTGATGATAAAGATCAAGTACCATTGGAGGCCAGGTAATTTACATTCAATAGGTGTTTTATATTACTTATTGATGGTTATGTATTGATCAAAATCTAATTAACAGATGACAACTGATAATTTGTATATGTAAACAACAAGAATCCGTTGACTAACTTAGATCCGGGGTGACAGATGAATCGATCAATACACACTGAAATGGTCATTTGGAATAGCTCATCGTTTAATTCATTAGTGAGCATAGGTTCATTAGAGAGCTCCAATTTCACAGGTGCCAATCGAGGGTGAACTCTATATGGATTGTATTCAGCATGTTTACAAGTGACTAGTTTTAATCACATCTGCCTATTATTATATGGAACGTTATCAAGATCAACGAAAACCTGTGATACTTACTTAATAGTAAAGTTACACACATTTACTGTACATCATCATTCATTAATCTACGCTGATAAAAGGTAGATCATCAGCCGAAGTAGTACAGAGGTTCAAGAAAGAGTTTACGCGGAAGCTGAGCTTTCAATGTTGAATTTATACTGAATGTTTCTCAGTTTGAGTGAAATATATATTATTAAGATAGGAGTTTGTGAAGATTATTGAATTTTTATGGTTATCTATGGATAGCACTCGATCAGCACTAAGAAGGACTTGCTACGCATGACATTGATCATCACCCAGTGATCAATCAATTGTGATTAAATAAGTCGGTAAGCATTGGGCAACTGTCTAATTTATGTGTAGAACCTCGTTCATGGAACATCAACATATGTTGCTAATGGTTAATTCCAAAAGGGGGCTCTTTGAGTTATAGTAAGAAGACATCTAAAGTGGTGTTCAGTAATGTATGGTGTGAGACAGTTATTCAACAATGGGACTGGAAGATGATTTAAAAGTATATTAAACTGATTAGATAGATAGATAGATAATCGAAAGCTTGAGTCAATTGAAGCTAGACCACCAAGGAAAACCTGGAAGCACTGAACGGCCGTTTCGTCTCTTCGTGAGACTCCTCAACAATGCGCACCCATTAAATCTCCACAAAAAACGCCTTCTGATTAAGATAGATAAATCAATTAATCGTGACTTGGCTGTCTAAAGGTCAAGTTTTAACTGGGAGGCCGAAAGTTCTGCTTTCTATTACTAATACTATTGTAGATGCATTCTTCAAATAAGTCCCATATTAGAAGGAAACAACTGTCTAGTACTTTCTGATTTTCAAGGATTATCTAACTGAAATCAGTCTATGATGTAAAATTATACACATCAGTTAACTTGCATTATACATTATGCTTTTCCTCCTTTTAAATCATTGATCTAATCATATAACTGACAACTGTATCTATCTCTCTTCAATGGTGATTTTCAAATTTCTCTACCCAATTGACTGATCACTGAGTGGTGATAAACGTCATGTATGTCAGGTCCTTCTTAGTGCAAGTCGAATCCTAACGAACATGTTGCAATGTGGCCACCACTCTAGGTGACTCGACATTGCGTGCATTATGTTGAGACAATATGGTGATTGGAGATAGTCAACAGGAAATCCCGGAACCGGGTTTCGTGCTACTTGGCACTCGTCAGAGAGGTTTATCTGTAATTTTGGGGGAACTGGTGCTCCCTGACGGATTTGATCCCGTAGACGCTTATCATATAATGTTTTAATCATTAAGACCAACATTGAAAGGCAACTCCGTCGTTTAAATGTTAAGTTAGATCCGATAGTCTAGAAGGTTTTATGTCCGATACCTGATGGAGCTGTGAATGCATATTCTTGAGGTTTTCAGTAAGACAAAACAACTGACCCTAGTGGTCAGCATAGAACCACCTTCTACAAAGTTCCAATTAAAATCTGTTACCTATAAACTCGAATAAATTGATGATGAGAAAAGCTGAGTGTTGAGATGGCTTAAAACCAACCTATCTTACAAATGTTCGGATTCGGATATCTAGACTATTCAAAGTCAACTAAAAGATCTGATGTTGTTGTGATCACAGAGAGACACAACCATTCTGAACTCACTGAAGTGTATATTGATAGATGGACTTGGACGACGGACTTCATAAGTAGGCAATACATCTGTCAGATGTTTCGTCTTTTCGAGTTTCTCTCCAATTAATGTCACACTTTTGATGTTAAATAGATGATCTTTTTACGTACAGAAAATATTGTCAATGAGTACAATGGTCTTATAATAAACCCAAATAAGTCCTCTAGAAAATGGTATTACCCAGGCAAAACTACTCTTATTCAGATACCTACAGAATAAGTTTATATTTTAAAGTGACTTCCAAATCAGATAGTTTTCCACGATAAATTCTATTTCAAGATGTTTTACATGATGGATTGTAGGAGCACTGTGAATCTGGAAGCATTGACCAGGTCTCAGTGCCTAGTTTGGAAGACAGCTGACGGACACATCTCAAGTAAGGACCGGAGTCAGACAAGGCTGCTTACTTTCCCCTTTTCTCTTTCTTCTGGTGGTTGACTGGACTATGCAGACCTCCACGTCTGATGGAAAGCACGGAATACAGTGGACAGTTGAGAATCAATTAGAAAATTTGGACTTCACAGAGGACCTAGCTTTATCCCATGGACGCGAAGAAATGCAGATGAAGACAACTAGTGTAGCATCAGCCTCTGAATCAGTTGACCTCAATATACACAAAAAAACCAAGATCCTCAAGTACAATACTGAGAACGCCAACTCAATTACACTTGATGGGGAACCTCTGGAAGATGTGGAAACTTTGACGCATATGGGAAGCATCATGGATGAACAAGGAGGATTTGATGCGAATATAGAGTTGAGGATCGGCAAAGCAAGGACAACATTCCTACAAGTGAAGAACATATAGAACTCAAAACAACTCTCAACTAATTTCAAAGTGAGAATCTTCAATACGAACGTCAAGATAGTCAATTTTATTGTACGGAGACGAAACATGGAGAACTACTACATCCATCGTCAAGAAGGTACAAGTATTTATAAACAGTTGTTTACACAAAATACTCAACATTCACTGACCGGAAACTATCAACAACAGCCTTCTGTGGGAGATGACAAACCAGTTTCCAGCTGAAGAGGGAATTAGGAAAAAACTATGGAAGTCGATAAGACACACATTGAGGTAATCACCAAACTACATCACTAGGCATGCCCTAACTTGGAATCCTGAAAGGAAGCAGAAAAGTGGAATGCTTTAGAACACACGGATATGGAAAGGATCAATAGCAATTGGAAAAGATTGTCCAGGACAAGGTTGGATGTAGAGTCCTAATGGTAGGCCTATACTCCTCCCTCACGAGGGGTAACAGGCGTAAACAAGTAAGTATACCCATAAACTCCAACTTACATATCTCCTTATTTTCAATGTTTCTTCAGATGATTACAATGGATGGAACATCATTTAACCCTTTTTTTTTGTTTACATCCTTTTAACATTTTCAGGCTTGAATCCATCATTGAAGAATTTCTTGGTGATTTACATCCAGATTATACAAATTATACTGATGAAGTGAATATGTTATGTGAAATTATAAATGAATATACAAATTTAGTATCAGTATTTGATATGGAAGAAGATTCTGATTTAGATGGTTATGTTATCTCTTCATTACTTGCTAGTGGTAAATTGAATTTCATACCTTTCTTTTTGTTTCTTATACAGTTTAAATTAAATGTTTTTATAGTTGAAAGCGTGGGTCAATTGAAGCTAGTGTACCAGAGAAAACCTGAAAGCACTGGATGACCGTTTCATCCCATCGTGGGACTCTTCAGCAGTGCGCACTACTGATCAGTCTTTTATTGGTATATATGCATCATGTGCAGATTGCCTCGTTATTCCTTTAATTCATAAACTGTATAAGCAAAGTTGGATATTGGCTAGCAGTAGAATGCAATTTGACGCTCATTTAGTCCCATTTGGGGAGTTGCCAGCTGGAGTCCCTGGGTAAACATCAATTCTTAGATGCAGGTACGTTCAGCTGAAGAGGCCCACATAGGATGAAATGCGCGTCCTGAACTCCACTGTTAGTCACTATCCCTCTTCGCTTTACATACTCCCTTTTAACACTTTTGTACAACAGCACAAAAACTGAGTTAAGATCAATCTTATGACCTATTTCCATTATATGTTTCTCAATAGAGGATGATAGATGTAAACATCCTCTACTCGTATTGGGTCACTTGATTCTATTTGTTTCTGCAAACATTTAGGTACATGTTCACACACCCTAATTTTGAGATCATGATTACTCCTCTCTTTGTATGTGTGACCACACACACATTTAAATTGGTAAACATAGTGGGATGTGACAAAATCGTTTTCATTTCTTTTAGGTTTTCGATGGAGCATGAACCTTGTTCTTTCTTTGATAATAACCTTTGCTATGTAATACGTCTTGTCTCCTCTTACTCTCATTTCTACTCTAGTTGACCCTCCATTTTTATATATAAATGTTTTTAACCAGTATATATGTGATCAGATCGTTCGAAATGTATTGCGTTAATATATCACATAGTTCTCATAATCATTGTCTTCTTATTACATTATCGAAATTTATCAAAGGAACTAATTCATACAATGCAATGTAGTCCATTGAACTACATTTAACTAGAGATGTTTCAGGTCATACATTGGCTAAAATATAGTCTTTAGAAGGGGCTTTTGTGGAGATTTCAGTAATTTTATAGTTGAAATCATGGATCAATTGAAGATAAACCAGCATGAGAAACCTGGAAGCATTGGACGGCTGTTTCGTCCTATTATGAGACTCCTCAGCAGTGCGCATCCACGATCCCGCCTTTCGAGATTCCTACCCAGGACCTACCAGTCTCATGCCAGAGCACTTAACCGATAGACCACTGAGCCGGCATCCGATGGTGTTTATGTCTAACTTCAAACATTTCACGAAATTGAGCAACCGTTCACCATTGTCTTCAGTGAGTTAACATTTCACAACAGACCTGGTTGAACTCCAATGGTCACTGCTTCTGACTAGAACTCCAGGAAATATCTCTTGAAGTCAGTCACTAGTGAGTATATGATGACCATTAGAAAGGGGTTTTGTGGAGTTTTCAGTAGTTGTATAGTTGAAATCATGAATCAGTTCAAACTAGTCCACCATGAAAAACCTGGAATCACTGAACCGGGGGATCGTAGATACATACTTACTGAGGAGTGTCTCAATATAGACGAAACGGCCATCCAATGCTTCCAGGTTTTCCATGATGGTCTAACTTAAACATAAACTAGTTATCAAATCATATCAAGTCTATAATGTACATAGATCAACATAAGTTCTCTTTTTGTATTAGATAGACAGATCAAAGATGTTACAGTCAATATAATGTATGATCTTAATTCACTTCATTTATATATTGACATTTATATACCCATTCAATACCCATTAATAATGGCTAATTCCTACAATATAATGATTATGGTAATTCTCACGATATAATTTTGTATCCATAGTCTGTTTATTGATTGTACTTAAAAAACAAACAACCAATAAATGAAAGGGGGAAAAAACTATATTATGATTAATGATGTGTCCAACTAATTTGAATGTAGATTGTTCCTAATTCAAATAAGGAAGTTTACTTTTTAAAAGGGAGAGGTGGGGGAGGCGGAGGAAACAAACACTAACATTCACATTTTTCTATATTATTCGGTAGGTTAATTGGGGGGGGGAGGGGGAGGGGGTAGGTAATACTTTTGTCATATATACATATATAGAGATATATTCATGTGTAGTACTCGTCAGATTGTTTTATATAACTTATGTCTATGACGTAATCCATAAAATGGATTGTATTATTTTCATATAAAATTATGAATGAACAATGATTTTATTCAGAAGGGGGTTTTGTGGAGATTTTACTATTTTCATAGTTAAAATCACGAGTCAATTGAAACTAGACCACCATGGGAAACCTAGAAGCACTGGACGATCGTTTCGTCTTATTGTGGGACTCCTCAACAGTGAGCATCCACGATCCCGCACTCTCGAGATTCGAACCCATGACCTACCAGTCTCGCGCCATAGCACTTAACTGACAATAGGACAAAACGGCCGTCCAGTGCTTCCAGGTTTTCCATGGTGGTCTAGGTTCAATTGACTCATGATCTTAACTATGAACAATGATTTATCATATAAGTTTGATTCTTCATGTATAAAGATTTACTGGGTCAACTACTTCATTTTAATACAGATAGTTTCAAAAGGGGTTTTGTGGAGATTTCAATATTTTCATAATTGAAAGCATGAGTCAATTGAAATTAGACCACCAAAGAAAACCAGCTCAGTGGTTTATCGCTTAAGTCCTCTGGCGCAAGACTGACAGGTCCTGGGTTCGAGTCTCGCGAGATGAGGTCGTGGATGCGCATTGCTGAAGAGTCCCACAATAGGACGAAACAGACGTACAGTACTTCCAGGTTTTCCATGGTCGTCTAGCTTCAATCGACTCATGCTTTCAATACATAGTTTCATTGATTATCTTAAAGAGAGAAAAGCAAAGAAGATTGTTGAAGGATAATATGAATTCATCTCATTTTGTTAGATTCTCATCAACTGTTTACAAACTGATCCAATCAAAGTTGTCATAGTAACTGACATATGAAGGTGATCAAAGATGAATATAGATATCATAATGTAGCTAAGATTTTAATAGAGTTCAATAAGGTTCAACCACGTCTATTGTGAGATAGTAACTCATTGAATACAGTGGTGAATGGTTGCTCGATTTCGTGGATTGGTTGAAGTTAAACATTAACACCGTTGGATGCAGGTTAGATCAGTGGTCTAGTGGTTAAGTGCTCGCGCGCGAGAATGGTAGGTCCTGGGTAGGAATCTCGTGAGGTGGGATCGTGGATGCGCACTGTTGAGGAGTTTCACAATAGGAAGAAACAGCCGTCTAGTATTTCCAGGTTTTCCATGGTTGTCTAGCTTCAATTGACTCATGATCTCAACTGTCAAAATTACTGAAATCTCCACAAAAAACCCTCCTGATATAAATCCATAAACGTTCTATCATACCTTACTTAGCAAATATACTCTGTAACGAAAAGATTGTTAGATTTATTTTTCATTTCTTTGAATATAGCCATTGGTGATAATAATAATAATAATAATAACCCATCAGAACAGTCCAGAGTTTTCATCGGTACTTCTTCCTGCCTAGCCGAACCTGTAGAGTCCACAACACAAATCTCACCCTCCAAGAAATGAATCATTGTATTTCAAACATACTGGGTTTATATACAAACCGAACAGATCTAGCCCAAAGTGGCTGTGATTGTGAGAGACTGAGCACGATTCAAGAACGGTAAATCATATAATAATAGTCTATGTTTCAAAATCAAGCTTATAATATACTTACTTACTTACGCCTGTTACCTCTTGTGGAGGGGTATAGGCCACCCACCAGCATTCTCCATCTAATCCTGTCCTGGGCAATCCATCCCAGTTCTTTCTAGTTGTTATTCATTCTTTTCATATCTGCTTCAATCTCCCGGAGTAATGGGTTCTTTGGCCTTCCACTTTCCCGTTTCCCTTCCGGATTCCAAGTTAGGGATTGCTTCGTGATACAGTTTGGTGATTTTCACTTACAATGTCTTTTCCTAATTTCCTCTTCAACTGGAAGCTGGTTTGTCTTCTCCCATAAAACGCTGTTGCTGATAGTATCTGACCAGTGAATGCTGAGTATTTTGCATAGACAACTGTTTATAAATACTTTTACCTTCTTGATGATGGTTGAAGTAGTTCTCCATGTTTCAGCTACGTACACTAAAATTGACTGTCTTGATGTTCGTAATGAAGATTGTGACTTTGATATTAGTTGACAGTTGTTTTGAGTTCCATATGTTCTTCAATTGTAGGAATGTTGTTCTTGCTTTGCCAATCCTCGCCTTTACATCTGCATCCGATCCTCCTTGTTTATCAATCATGCTTCCAAGCTTATAATATTAAGAATATGAATATACATAGTTTAGTTACTTATCAGTTACACAATAAAAACTATATGTATAGTATTAATTACTTACTTACTTACGCCTGTTACCCCCTCGTGGAAGAGCATAGTAGTCCATAAATAGATCTCAACAGTGACTATCCACTATTCCCATCCAAGATCTAACAGTAATCCTTTTTCTTACTTTTTTCCTTCTTTATACAGCTGGTTCAACAGTTGCATCAGATCAAATTAATTTAGAACAATTAGAGATCACATTAACATTGAATCGTGCTGATATTGCACGTGAGAAAATATTTTTAGAAAATAAAAAATGGAAAGTAAGTTCTTAATGATAGTTGATTAGTTAACTCAACTATCACTTTTTTATTCTTGATCGAACGTATATATTTTCTGTTGAAAAAATCAGATATAATATCGTTTATAAACAAAAATGGATGGTGGATGGCAGTGGAATCCAGGACGCGCTACACTTCGTCCTATTTGGGACTCGATAACTGAATGTACCTGCATCTCAGAGTTGATGTTCAGTCTGGGACTCGGACCCAGTACCGTTCGTTTGAAACGCCATCACGTTATCTATTCACCTAGTGAGTCCTGATAGCCACTAGCTTGTGCAATGGGGTGAAGTTATATTCACTTGATGTTGTATACTTGTATCTTCCCATTGTTATTTAGGACTGCAATTGATCAGTCTCTTGTTGGCATATGTACATACTGTGCGGACTGCTTCGATATTGCCTGAAGTCACATGCCTTATAAGCAAAGATGGATAGTGGCTGGCAGTGAAATCCAATTTGACTAACGTTTCGCCCCGTTCGAAGACTCGTCAGCTGGATGTACCTGTATCTCAGAGTTAACGTTCACTCTCAGGACTCAGTAGCTAAGTTGGTAACGCGATGATGTTTCAAGCAAACAGTACTGATTTCGAGTCCCAGAGTGAACATCAACTCTGAGATGTAGGTACATCCAGTTGACGAATCTCAACTAGGATGAAGTGTCACACGTCCTAGATTTCACGGCTAACCACTATCCATCTTTGCTTATATTATATCTATACAGTTTTACTTTCTTTTCTTTTCTCTTTTTTTCTTTTTCTTTTTTCTCTTTTAGAAAGGTCAATTAAATGATTATATGTATCAAGCATTAATGAGTGATCGACATGATTTTGTTAAATTATTCTTAGAACAAGGTTTTAGTTTAGAAGATTTTCTGACGATTTACATGTTAGAAAAATTATATACGGATCAATTAAAAAATTTGGTAAATTAAAAAATATAAAAAAATAATAATAAAAAAATTTTTTTTATTGTTTAGAATTCAAAAGTAGCCATTTTTAATAAAATGTGGGAATATAATCGTTCACATCGAGTAAGTTCATATATATATTCATTTTACTTGAGTATTTTTATAATCAGAGGGGGGTTGTCATGGAGATTATTAGTAATTTTATAGAGTTGAATTCATGAGTCCATTGAAGTTAGATCATCATGGAAAACCTGGAAGCACTGGACGGTTGTTTCTTTCTATTGTGGAACTCCTCAGAGGCAGTGCTCATGCACGATCCTACCTCACGAGATTCCAACACAGGACCTATCAGTCTCGCGCGCCAACACTTAACCGATAGACCACTGAACTTGCTGGCATCTGACGGTGTTAATGTCTAAATTCAACCAATCCACGAAATTGAGCAACCATTTCATTAATGTCTTCAGTGGGTTGATATCTCACAACAGACGTGATTGAACTCCACTGGTTACTGATTCTCACTAGAACTTCAGGAAATACTTTATGGTGCCAGTCACTAATGAGCATATGATGAATATTAGAAAAGGGTTTATAGGCGACATTTGGGCGAATCTTAAGTGACCTTGAGAAATGTAAGCCAATCAGTAAACAGTCAGTATAGAGTAAAAATATATTATACAAAACCAAATAATTAAAGTGGATACAATTCTTTAGTATGGTCCAAAAATTTGTCAAGGTTAGAAAAAGGCTCAAAGGTTCCAAAATCGTAATGGATAAAGATAGAGGAACTCATCAATATGGCTCCATAATAGTTGATCTCTGGGGCCATGATAAGGTCACAAAAATCCTCTCAGCCTCGACCATATAGCTTCATTATTGTTTGTGTGTACTCCAGTTGTGTAAGTTTATCAATTTTATTATGGATATGTCCCTACAAAACTCATACCACTGCATAGCCGAAGCTTCAGTAACACCTTAGATTATTGCAGCCAATGTTACTGGTGCCTTTATTATACAGTTGGCGGCAATTCTTATGATATGCCTTAGTCTCAATCTGGATCGAGCGACAAAGCTTTCTATTTTAGCAAACGTCTTCCTTCAGCATATATTACATCGAAGGACAACATCATGGTAGTCTGCACAAGGTCTACAAGTTATTTAATTACCACAATTACAAATACAGGAACTTCATAGTAGTCTCATTTGTTGTAGCCGGTTAATTGTCAAGTCTTCTATAAACTTCTGTGTAAACCTATCGTACATGAGCATCAGGTACTGAAATTGGCGCTGTGAACTTGAAATCCCTCAAACGCTTCTGATTGGCTCATCCATAATTTATAGTCTCGCCGGGGGTTTTATGGAGATTTTAGTATTTTTATATAGTTGAGGAGTCGCACAATAGAACGAAACGGCCGTCCAATGCTTCAAGGTTTTCCATGGTGGTCTAGTATCAATTGACTTATGATCTCAACCATATAAAAATTTTTTCGTTTTTTTTTTGGAAAAAAATATATTTTATAGTTGTCATGGTGACAGTATCATTTATAGATGATGTTTGAGTAATACAAAAATGACCTTGAAAATATCCACCCCACTTGCACATGTCAAATGAGTGTTAGAGATTAGGATTAGGATTTGCAGTTGATTGTTAAGGTTTTTATCATTAGTTAACATCAGCTATAATGCAAAATTTGTATTGAGTCATATAAGATTATGAATTTTGTGACAAAATCCATTATTTGATATCTCAAATTAGATTGTAAACAAAGATGGACAGTGGCTAGTAGTGGAATCTAGGATGAGCATTTCGTCCTATTTGGGACTTGTCAACTAACCACTATCTATCCATGTTTATAAAGTTTGTGAATTACAGCAATAGCGAGGCTGTCCGAACAAGATGAATATATACCAACAAGACACTGCTCAATTGCAGTCCTAAACAACAATAGGAGGACACAAGTAAACAATACCAACGGAATTTAAATTTCACCCTAAGGCACAAGTGAGTGGTTATCAGAACTCAGAAGCTAAGTAGATAAAACAACACCGTTTGGAGTGAATGGTATTGTTTTCAAGTCCTAGATTGAAAATCAACTATGGGACACAGGTACATCCAGTTGACGAGTCCCAAATAGGCCGAAACGCGCGTCAAACTGCATTTCACTACTAGCCAATATCCATCTTTGCTATCGAGGCAGTCCGAACAAGATGCAGATATCCCAACAAGAGACTAATCAATAGTAGTCCTTAACAACAATGGGAAGATACAAGCAAACATTACCAACTAAAATCAAATTTAATTGATTCTTTCATAAATTATAATTTCAACATTTACATGTATATACAGCTTTTACTTACATCATATACACATATATAATGATGTATTAACTCTCATTGTTGTAGATACAATGAATACCTAATATTCATTTATTTACAACCCCCCTTCCCCCCCCCCCGAGAAAAAAAATCGAAGATACCTATGGATAGATTGTTTCATTCATATGAAACTTTATTTAACATGATAAAACTTTAAATAATTTTCTTTAAATAATTGGAATGTTTATTTCAGTTTCATAGTAACATGTTTAATTTAATCCTTGTGAAGATGTAAACTCTCCAGATCTCAATGGTAGATAGAGCAACGATGTATTAAACCAGGTGCCAGGATGTTCGACTCTCCCTGGAGGCAATATGTTCGCTTACTTACTTCTGTTACCCCTCGTAGAGGAGCATAGGCCTCCAACCAGCATTCTCCATCCAACTCTGTCCTGGGCAATCCTTTCCAGTTATTTCCAGTTAACATTCATCCTTTTCATATCTGCTTCTATTTCCCAGAGTAATGTGTTCTTTGGCCTTCCTCTTTTCCGTTTCCCTTCCGGATTCCAAGTTAGGGATTGCTTCGTGATACAGTTTAGTGATTTCCTTAATGTATGTCTTATCCAATTCCGTCTTTTTCTAATTCCCTCCTCAGCAGGAAGCTGGTTTATCCTCTCTCTCTCTTAAAACGCTGTTGCTGATAGTATCCGGCCAATGAATGTTGAGTATCTTGCGTAAACAACTGTTTATAAATACTTGTGCTTTCTTGACGATGGATGTAGTAGTCCTCCACGTTTCAGCTCCATACAGTAGGACTGTCTTGACGTTCGTATTGAACATTCTCACTTGGAAGCTAGTTGACAGTTGTTTTGAGTGGTTGAGTAGAGATAGATTTCATTTATAATCTGCTGGAACTGATGAAGAATGGAATAGTCTTTCATAATATATGAACTTTTCTGAAAGCTTATGGTAAAAGTGTATGCGTTATACAGAAATTGAGGAATACATTAATCCTTTTAGTATCTGCCTGGATTATCTGTAGGAAGGTCTATTAGGTCTGATGAAAACTAAAGCCATAAATATTCCACAGTGGTTGACATTAATCGTGTTATTGATATGGACGAATTCTAATCTAGTGAATTGAAAGCAAATACTTCATTATATTTACCATTGCCGCTGGACTCCAGCCTTTTGCAACCAAAGGGAATTGCACCTATATCTATACGTGTACTATGAAGTGTATAGACCTTGGTTTATACACTCTATATATGTATGTAACATGTAATTACAAAGTTATTTATCCACTCCCCATAACGGTGTATACATTTTTGTTCTCTTCGACTTATATCCTCAGTACAGCTAAAAAGAATTAGACTAGTTCCGTGTCCGTTTACTTCATAAAGTATAGTCACCTCGAAGTTCTTAACGCCGACACGAATTGCATAAAAATAAACGGTTAAAGTGTCTACTCTCTTGGTTTTCTAGAGTGTTAGAATCCCATAGATCTTTGTTGAGCTAACCTGAATTAGTCTGGGAAGATTAACGAATATATAGAAGTACACGTATTCCTATCATATAGATTGTTTTACAGGGTTAACTTCATTAAACAGCTACAAAACATTCATTTCAATTACATAATAATAAGTAAAAATATATAGAGCTATATAAAGTTTGAAGCTGAACAACCCTGATAACTTTTTTAACACATAAGACAAGAGTTGTTACTTTAGAAGACGCATCATTAATTTTTGGGCAAAACAGAGGTAATAGTTTAGATCATGATTCACCTGAAGCTAGACCATCATTGATGCCAATTCAGTGGTCTAGACGTTACGTGTTTGTGAGCGCGACCGACAGGATCTGGGTTCGAATCTTGCAAGGCGGTATAGTGGAGGCGCACTGCTGACAAATCCCACAATAGGACGTAACGGCCATCCAATGCTTCCAGGTTTTCCACAGTGATCTAGCTTCAATCGACTCATAATCTCAGCTACTAAAATTACTATAATATCTACGAAAACCCCTTCTAATAAAGCAGAAGCTAATCACTTCATTACATATATATATATATATACCTACAAATGAATAGTTTAGAATCCATTCACTTATTGACTGAATTAATTTACTAGCCTTATGCTACTGATTTCATTGAATACAGTAAATAAGTCAGATAATTACTCAAGCGTAGTTAGGGAGTGAATGTATTTACCTATGAATATATTATGTATCCAAGTGTATTCTTGTTACATACAAGAACATTATCAACATTGATTAAACATTGACTCACCTTCCGTGGCATCGGAAATGTCTAATCATCAAATGATGTTGATAAGAATTAAGTATATGAATGTAAAACAAAGCAGTATTGAGAACATGGTATTTGATATTCAACTCATGAACTAACCTGAATCGAAAAAGTATAGGCTATAGATAGCTGTTTTATCTTAGTATGGGACTCTCCAGTAGTGAGTATCCTTAAAACAAACAGTAATCTAACTCAGGGCCTTAGGTTCTCACAACGAGCGCTTAAATCACGGAGTACTAAGTCGATATTCAATAGTTTACATGTCTAATTTCAATTAATTCTTCATGTTATATAATTACCTTCCTTTGTTTTCAGTTAATAACTGCTTGATATTTGGCATGAATAAACTTGATAGATTACGACTTCCCACTAGAACAAGTGCAATTTTCCCTTAAAATTAACCTCTAGTGAAGTATAATCTTTGGGTATTTGGTTCGATCTTTGATAGGTTCGTCGTAGACATTGTTGAAAAGCCCCATACTACTCGGTAATTCCGAATTTTAAATAATTGTCTAGTTTAGGTTGATCCGTCGTCTAAATAATATATTCAATTTACTTCTCTGAATACCGTAATGAATAGTTCCTCATACAACCTAGACTTATTTTGTATTATTTGTTTGAATCTTCTCATTGATATTCCCAGAGTGAACATCTACTCTAGGACGCAGGTACAACCGGCTGACGAGTCCCAAATAGGACGAAACGCACATCCAGGATTTCACTGCTAGTAATCATCCATCTTTGCCTATAATTATTCAATTAATGTTTAGTAAATTTAAATAAAAACGAACAACAGAATCTAGGGGTGGATGTTTCATCCGATTTAGTTAAACATTACCTGAACAGTTTCAAGAAGTACTTGGAATGACGTACTCTTCTGTGAATCAGGAATGAAGAGTAACATTGTGATTACTAGCCTTGAACCATTTGAGTTCTAGGTTTAAGTAGTGCAAATGCACCAAATCCTCATTATCATAACAACCCAACGAAATGAGTATGACTTACTTACTTACTTAGGCTTGTTACTCCCAATGGAGCATAGACTTCCGACAAGCATTCTCTAACACACTCTGTCCTGGGACTTATTTTCTAGTTCCATCCAGTTTTTGTTCATTCTTCTTATGTTTGCCTCCATTTCTCGAAGTAGTGTGTTCTTTGGTCTTCCTCTTCCCCTATAACCTCGAGGATTCAATGTGATGGTTTGCCTTGTAACGCATTTGGGTGGTTTCTTCAATGTGTGTCCTATCCACTTCCAGCGCCTCTTCCTGATTTCCTGGAATCCGGTTTGTTCTCTCTCATAGTAAGTTGTTGCTGATAGTGTCTGGCCAATGAATCCGAAGTATTTTGTGTAGACAACTGATGAAAAACACCTGTATCTTGTGGATGATGGCTTTCGTAGTTTTCCACGTCTCCATCCCATACAGTAGAACTGTCTTGACATTCGTATTAAAAATTCTGATCTTGGTGTTGATTGACAATTGTTTTGAGTTCCAGATGTTGTTCAGTTGTAAGTATGCTGCTATTGCTTTGCCGATCCTCGCCTTCACATCTGCATCAAATCCACCATGTTCATCAATGATGCTTACCAGTTATGAAAAAGTTTCCAAATCCTCCAAAGCTTCTCCGTCAAGTGTAATTCGATTGGTGTATATTGAAAGGTTGAATTTAGCCAGAAAGAATAAAGGATATATTACTCAATGGATATCGTTTATTTAATCTTCAATGAATAAATCAATTGTCTTCTATAGTTTTATTTCCTTTCTTACGTTGACCTATCAGTCTAGTTCCGTTTACAACGAGTAACTGGTATCAACTGATATCACATTCGTTGTAAACAATCGTATCACTAAATAGTATTTAGTTCGCATGAATAGCACTGATGTAACAAACTTATTCCAAATCATCTGAATATTGAATGCTCTATCTATGATAGAGTAGTGAACAAGAACACGGGTGGGGACAATCGAATGTCTTCAAGCACAAAATTATCTCACTAAATTTTGATAATCATACAGTAAACAGTTCATTTGCAAAATAACAATCAATGGTCTCAATCTTCCCCGTTCCTTCTGTAAATATCAATCCATCTTCTCTAATTTCATTGTTCATGCATTTTCATACCGATTGAGCTTCATTTATGTTCGTTCCTTAACGATCTTCTGCCAAAATATATTCTATGTCTGATCATCACCATATACTACTTATATGGATATAAGTAGACCACACTACAATAGCAGTTAAGGAAGTGTCAGTATGAAAATGTTAACAGATAAGTACGCCATGAATGTAAATAAAAAAAAGACTGAGATTTTATCACATTCTTGGTTGCACTCAAATAGACTATTCAAACTTGAGTCTCGATCCTCGATGGATTCGTAAATGTACACTTCTGAGGACTATCACGATAGGATTTTGAAAAAAGAGATATCCATTGACTTTTGATTCTCAGTGACCGTCTAATTAAAGTCAGTCCTTGATGTAAACTACAATACATTCTATAATTATTCATTAAAAATCCGTCAGAAGATTCATTGTTGTCAAAAAAAGATTAACATCCTAACCTTTCAGATCTTATTCATAAATACTTCAGTTAATTATTAGAAGAAGGTTTTGTAGAGATTTTTAATTGAAATCATGAGTCGATTGAAGCTAGACAACCATGGAAAACCTGGAAGTACTGGACAGCCGTTTCGTCCTATTGTGGGACTCTTCAGTGGCAGTGCGCATTCACGATCCCGCCTAATGAGATTCGAACCCAGGAATTATCAGTTAAATGACCTAAATGGTTCGATAGTCATACTTTCAGAACAGACAACAGCTTATTGTGAAAAACTGACTATATTTCAGTCAAAGAATTATCCAACTATACATTTCGGTATTCTATTATCATATAAAATATTATGGTAAGTTTGTTGCTAATCAAATCCTAAGCAGTTTTCGTTCATTTTTTATTTTTTTCTCTACAAACTATTCTATTTTAAATGTATACGATAATCAATATATATATTTTAGAAACTAGGCAGAACTGTATCCAAAGAACACAAGGTAACAGTAGAGTAATAATAATAACCGTAGTAACAGTTGTGGTAGTAATAGTAGTAGTAGTAGTAGTATTAGTAGTAGTAGTAGTAGTAGTGATTTAATAGTAGTATGTTTAATGAAGTAGTATTTAATGATTTTTCTTTCTTATAATATCTGTTTGTGTAAATATTTATAATTGTAATGCATGCATTATGAGTTTACACTTAGAGTATAGAAAATGTAATTCTTTGTTAAAAGGTTTAGATCATATATCTGATTAGGATCTGTTAAGAGTATTGTAGAGATAGATGGATAGTGGCTCATAGTGGAATCCAGTTTGACGCGCGTCATTTCGTCCTATTTGGAACTCGTTAGCTGGATTTACCTGCATCTCAGAATTGATGTTCACTCTGGGACTCGAACCCAGTAACTTTTGCCTCAAACTCCATCGCGTTCTAAACATCAATGGGGAGGTTCAAACAAACAATACTGAGTGAATTTAAACTACACCCCGTTGCACAAGCAAGTGGCTATCAGGACTCAGTAGCTGAGTGGATAAACCGATGACGTTTGAAGCGAACGGTACTGGGTTCGAGTCCCAGAGTTAACATCAACTCTGAGATGCAGGTACATCCAGCTGACGAGTCCCAAATAGGACGAGGTGTCGCGAGTCCTCAATTCCACTGCTAGCTACTATCCATCTTTGCTTATAATGCTTGCGACTTCAGGCTATATAGAGGAATTACTCATAGGATGCACATATGTCCAATAAGAGACTGACCAGTTGCAGTCGTAAGCATCAATGGGAAGATTCAAACAAACAATACAGTATTAGTCTTTTTTTACAAACTTCGATAGAGTTATGTAAGGAAATAGTTGATGTGATCAAGTCAACTTGATCTTCTCATTGCTCTGTTGAATTTTATGATGTATCACTTGATTCACCAATCATGTATTATTGCACAATAGTTAGTGTACACAAATCAATACATTGTATCTATCTGTATTTTATTGTACTATATATAGCAAATATATATTGAATTCAACCATTGAATTATTACAATCTCCATAAAACCCCACTTTCTGATAGTAATCATCATGTACTAACTACTGACTGACCTCCAGATTTATTTTCTGGAGTTCTAGTGAAAAGCCGTGATCAACGAAGTTCAACCATGTCTGTTATGAGACAGTGACTCACTGAAGACAATGATGGATGATGAAGCAATTTTGTGGATTAGTTAAAGTTAGACATTAACAAAATTGGATGCTAGTTCATTGATTTAGAGCTTAGGAGTTCGCGTGCGAGATCGATAGGTCCGGGATTGGAGTCCCTTTGTTATGGGATCTTGGATGTGCACTGTTGAAAAGTTCTATACTAGGACGAAATGACTTAGACACTCCACATTACATTTAAATTAGTATTTGACTTTTGGACTTTATAATTTATTTTTCAGTACTTTAAGTACTTATAAATCAGTATAAGGTTGTGGAGATTTGTTGAGTTTTAATTGAAATTATGAATCGATCAATGTTAGATCATCATTAATAACCTGGAAGTATTTAACGGCTATTTCGTCCTAGTGCAAGACTCGTCAACAGTGCAAATCCACGATCTCACATTCAAATCTAGGACCTTCAATCTCGTGAGTGATGTCTAACATCAACCAATTCACGATATTGGCGCATCATCCTTCGTCATCTTCATTGGGTAATTACCTCACAACAGACCTAATTGAACTTCACCGATCACAGCTTCCCACTAGAACTTCGAGAGTCACTTCTTGGAGCTAGTCACTAGGCACTAGTAACATTAGAAGTTAAGAGTCCAGGCACAAGATCAGAGGTCCTAGGTTTGAAACTATCTGATGTGAGATCGTTGATTCGCACTTATAACGAGTTCCATACTAGAACAAAATGACTGTCCAGTGTTTGTAGGTCCCCAGTGGTAGCTAACTTTTGATATCTTATCTACAAACTTAATTAAAACTTAATATCATATTTTGTATATTTCCAATATTCTTTTCAATATTCAATATAGATGTTGTTGTAGTTGCATGTTAATGTTGTTCTATTAGCTTAAATGTATGAAACAAGTGAATACCATACATACATAAATGTTGTCATTTAGCTTAGAGACATTATAGACACTGAACAATCTATTAATCTAGTCAGTAGTTTCTTTTCAATTGTTAATTATTATCATAGTTGAAAGCATGAGTCATTTGAAGGAAGACCATCATGGAAAACCTGGAAGCACTGGAAGACCGTTTTGTCCTACTGTGGGAATCTTCAGCAGTACACATCCACGATTTCGCCTTGCGGGCTTATTCTCTTTAATGATTTTCTTTATTGCTTTTTTTGTTATTCCTTTTTTTATAATTAGACATCTAAAGTGGCTTTACGTGATGTTGGTAAAGTGATCAAAGCATTAGTTGGTGATTTTTATCATCCTCTGTATTTAAGTAAAGAATTTCAAGCCAAATTAATGCCTGAAAAAAGGCTAGAAGGAGCTGGTAAGATTCATTATTATATATAAATGTTTATAAATTACTTTGTATTTCTAAGCATAGATGGATAGTAGCTAGCAGTGGAATCCAGTTCGATGCGTGACACTTCGTCCTATTTGGGACTCGTCAGCTGGATGTAACTGCATCTCAGACTTGTTGATGTTCACTCTGGGACTCAAACCTAGTACCTTTCGCTTAAAACGCCATCACGTTATCCACTCACCTACTGAATCCTGATAGTCACTTGCTTGAACAATGAGTTATATGTATTTCTCACGTTGTATCTACCTCCCCCCCCCGCTAAACCAATCAAGATTGATGAGACCATAATTTATGAGCAACTTTTTGAACGATGCTAAATTAACCTTAAGAATGTTCACCTACTTAATAGGGTTAAATGATGATTAGTGTTAAGAATTAGATTTAGGATTTTTCATCATGAACTGACATCAGTTATAATGCCAAAACGCTACAGGCGCCAAAATCAAAGATGTATTACCATCAATCTGATTGGTTCATCCATAAATTATAGTCTACATTCAAGGTGTTCAATGGATATAAATCATTATTTCTATTTAACAATATAAAGTATATGAAAGGTTATTGGTTGCTGATTGATCTAATTTAAGTAGTATAATTGATGTTTGAATAGTTTATTCTATCAAATGTGACCAAGTTGTTACTTATACCATTCATGAAAACGTTAACTATATGAAAGAAAGCTTAATTCATATATATATACACCTTTACATAAGAGGTAGTTTATTTGATATACATTTACATGATTCCTATGGTGTACCCTTTTTGTTATTGGGTAAATATTGTTAATTAAAGTGATTGATTTACAAATCTTCTTCTGAAGGGGTTTGGTGGATATTATAGTAAATTTTTTATAGTTGTGATCATGAATCAATTGAAGCTAAACGATCATAGGAAACCTGGTGATCCTAGGTTCGAATCTCACGGGGCGAGATTGTGGATGTACACTGCTGAGGAGTCTCACAATAGGACGAAACAGCCATCCAGTACTTCTAGGTTTTCCATGATGGTCAAGCTTCAATTGATTTATGATCTCAACTATTAAAATCTTCTTTTGTTTATTTAATATAACATGCGTTAATGTTATACTACTTAAATTCAATATTAGTAGTTTCGTTAAATTGGGGATTGTTGTTTGTTTGAATCTTCCCATTAATGTTTAGGACTGCAACTGGTCAGTCTCTTATTGGCATATGTGCATCCAGTGCGTATTGCCTCGATATAGCCTTAATTCACAAGTATTATAAGCAAAGATGTATGTATGCAAATACGCATGTTTCGTCCTATTTGGGATTCGTCAGCTGAATGTAGCTGCATCTCAGAGTTGATGTTCATTCTGGAACTCGAACCCAATGACTAACAGGACTTAGTAACTGAGTGGATAACGCGGTGGTGTTTGAATCGAAAATCACTGGGTTTGAGTCCCAGAGTGAACATCAACATGTCTGAGATGCAAGTACATCCAGCTGACAAGTCTCAACTAGGACTGGATTCCACTGCTAGCCACTATCCATCTTTAATTTAAGCTACTAAACACTATGAAATTCATTTTTTTTTATTTATCTTCTGTTTATTAATAAACGATTCTCTCTTTTTTTCTCTTTTTGTTTGTTCCTTTTTTGGTTCGAATAAACAAACAAATAAACTTACTATTGTCTTGAAACTGCATGCATGCATGCATCTTATTTATAATTAAACTAATCGGTTATATATATACTATTGAATGTTATTTGTACTTGTGTATGAATGTGACAACAACAATAAACATACTACTACTACTACTACTACTACTAATACTGTATTTGACTCTTATGACTGTTACTATGACAACTGACAACTAACATGGTGTTATAACGATGTGTTGATATTGAACTCCTTTCATAATCATATGCTTTCTATCTTATCGCTCTTTATGGTATATGTGTCTATCTATATCTATATATATAATTGTCTATGTATTACACTACTGAACCATTTAACTATACTACTGAATAGATATATGTCAACGTTTATTAGGTTCAAATAAATTAAGAAGTAGTCAAGATTATAGTAATATGTCACCATCATCATCATCATCATCGACATCCTCATCGTCTCATCATAATGGTGCTATATGTCCACGTACACTTGGTTTAAAAGATAATGTACGATTTATTGATTATAATGAAGATTATGATTTAATGAATTTAAATAGTTTACATTTAACATCACCACCGCCACCACTACCACCACCACCACCAACATCAACAACAACAGTAATAGAAGAGATAGGATTTCGTAATCCAGCATTTTTAGAATGTGATAAATATGGTAAGAATGTAGTAGTGTACTGTTGTTCTGGTTTTCATATCTTCCTTTTTCGAGTAGATATTTATCATTAACAGAAGGGTTTTTGTGGAGAAATCATGAGTCAATTCAAGCTGGAGCACCATAGGAAACATGGAAGCGATGGATGGCCGTTTCGTCCTATTGTGGGACTCCTCAATGGCAGTGCACATCCACGATCCCGCCTCGTGAGCGAGATTCGAACCCAGGACATATCAGTTTCATGTGCGAGCGCTTATAAATAAATTATCTTGTAGTATATGGAAGAAGATGATTTTTAGATGATAACATCTTATCTAAGTATTATGTTAAATGTAAACTGTTAGAATATTATAGTAAGAAGTTAGGGTAAAGTTGAATTATAACTCTGACCTAATGATGATCGTGTTGAAAACACCTCAAAGTCGGTATCTATGGTTGATAAAATAAGAGATCTCCTAGAGGAATTATTACTTACTGATGTAGACATCATAGGTTATGAACAGTGTTGGATGGTATTACAAAATGATCTCATCAAGTTTCTTTTAGTTATTAAGTTAAAAGTGGATTATGGTTTTCATGATGAACTGATAACAGCTATAATGTAAGGATACTTTTTAACACCTAATGCCCAGGTACGGTCGAGAGTGGGGAGGGCCCGCCCTCTCTCGAAGTGCTCTCACATGGCCACACGTACATAGCCTCTGCCAGGGAAGTACTACTCACTGCCTTCTCGTGGCAAGGTTGTTCTTCACGAAATTGAGAGGACGAGAAGCGAATGTCCAACGCTTTAAACGTGTTGACGGATATGGAGTGTCCATCTAAGGGAGTTGCACATGAGCTACATTATCCTGAGGGATCAAATGGCGTATAAACCAATCGTCGGTCATCGGCTACCATGGGACTTGATCTCCTTACGATGCTCCACTGCCTTGCGGATCAGGTGGGTATGGCCCCTAAGAAAACCATCTGCTTCCGTCACAAATGAACAAACATTGATGTTAGTTTATGATGCAAACATTTATCTTCATTTGGATTTCTTATCATAAATCATAATCCTAGTATAATGATCCATATTTCTTGCTTTCTGATTGACTGAATTGGCTAGGAATCTTTTTACTATGACTTAACTAGACTTTCAAGCTCACCCTTAAAGTTTAACTTTACCAAGTTCTTCTTCTTCTCCGTCTTATTATTATTAATAAGATTGTGGTTCAAGACAAGTCCTTTGTTTAGCTTCAGAGATTAAATCTTCAGTATAAGAAACAACATTTTAGTCATAATTATGAAGTTAGAGTATTCAGGGGAATCTTGGAACCTTAATTTAAATGAATGCTCTGAATTATAAGTTTAAAGTACCTTATTTAAGGTGATGAGTTGATGTCGATCAAGTATGAAGTAAATGGTAAGAGTCTGTTAGATGTTCTTTTCAGTATTGTGTACACATTCAATTTGTTTGGTTATGAAAAGTAGACCTTAGTATTTAGTAAAGTGGGATACCTCAGCAGTGCGCAATAGGATGAAACGGCCGTCCAGTGCTTCCAGGTTTTCCCTAGTGGTCTAGCTTCAATTGGCTCAAGCTTTCAACTATGAAAATACTAATACTAAATCTCCATTAAAACCCCTTCTGATAATAAAGTGGAATAATCCCTAACAATAGTATTGAAGTGCTCCATTTCAGCTTGTTTGAGATCTATCCCCTTGAACTCGATATAATTCCCATAGAACTTCAATATGTTTTCCCTGTGAACTACTGATTTTTGGAAGGTCTCTGAATTGAATTTTGAATAGATTATTTCTATCATTCTTTCAGTTAGTCTCAGAAATTAGGATCATCAATGATATACTAGAGTAATATGGTTAAGATATTGAAGTACTACTCACTGCCTTCTCGTGGCATTACTGTTGTTTACGAAATTGAGAGGACGAAAAGCGAACGCCCAGCGCTTTAACCGGGTTGGTGGACACGGAAAGTTCACCCAGGGGAGTTGGAAACCCCTCATTCCAAACCAATGGTGCACATGGGTTCCAGTATCCTGAAGAAACAAATGGTGTATGAATCAATCGTTAGTCACCGGCTACCATGGGACTGCATCTCCTCACGATGCTCCACTGCCTTGTGGACTAGACCTTCAGGTTAAAGGCTCCGGTTGTGGCCCCCTCAGAAAACCACCTGCTTCAATTTGGGCACCTTGGCAGTACCACAGCCCTCACACAAGTCGAATGAGATTTGTGCGGCGCATATTTATCTGGTGCTTCCTTGTACCAGTATTTATGTGTTTATATAAATAAATAAAATAAGTGAATGATTTAGTTGACATTAGCTGTTTGTTAGAATAACCATCTCAACTACAGTGACTAGTACTATACATATGACAAACTACGGATATACATTCCTACACAAAAATGTCAAAATCACTATGACAACGAGTTTTTAAAACTTTTGTCTGCTATCATCATCATAAATGTCGATCGTTTTGTAAAAACTTTTGACAACCCTTAAAAAAACAAGATCCACCTAAAACGCTTTCTAACATTATTTAACATTTGTAATTAGTTATATAAGTTATATAATATACCCTTATGGGCTAGGGTAATTTTGCACTGATTTTCAGGAGTACCAGACACTATCCAGACTTTCACGTGACAATCCAAACAGTACAGCTCAATCCCGTTTAACTGGAAAGCTAGACACTACCCAGGCTTAACCCAAGCAGTACAGCTCAATCCCATAGGAGAACCAGACACTAAATTGGCTTCAACGCTACAATCTGAACAGTACAGATCAATCCTGTGTCTCAACCACATAGGTACCAAGTATCCTGGTGGACTATTCGCATCATTCATACACATATTCACATCACGTGTATAATTATTCTGATCAGTGATCGCCTAAATCAATTATGTACAGCATGAACAGGCCAAAGTTGACTCATTCCGCTTACACGACAGTCAAACTCATTAATGTTAGCAATGACGCTATGCCTTACAATGCTTCAATGACAAAAGCCCTTGAGAACACTGAGAAGCAACCACCAGTATGAATGGAATCGGTTAACCTGCCAACCAACTTATCACATCAACAGTCAGCAAAACTTGCCAAAGTAATACCAAACTATTCACAATTTCAATGGCGAACCTCCCGTCTCACATAAAACCTTCAGATCTACATGGCCATATAGCTTATACAACATACAACACATACATAAGGTAGTAGGCGAAACAGCCAAACCTGTAGCATTGAGGCCTAAAAACGCTTAAAACCTATTGTCTGATGTCAGAATACTAACACAAGACCACCAAGATCATTTTTATAGCATTTGCGAAATTTTCCGACTTTCCAGACCTTGAGTTAGGAGTAGTATCCCTATATAACATGGCGAGTAAGAGCAGGTGTAAATAGTAAAATGTAAATTTCAATGTACATGTACATATTATACATCATTTAATAGCACTTAATTAGATAAGTAACAAAAAGAAAACCCCATTGAAAAATATCAATCCGTTCAAAAGTTATGAAGGAAAATGTGACCTAGAAAATTCCTATAGAAAGGTGCGTACGACAAGATTCTATAGAAAAGCCGGAGACAGTGGATTTCGTGAACACACTTTTCTGCATAACTACCTCCCTGTGCCGGGAGTGGGTAATTTTCGCGCCTGCAGCCGTCCTTGGATGGGGTAGTCATTTCTCAGGCTCCCTCTCCGGAATCGAACCCTGATTCCCTGTTACCCGTTATCATCATGGTAGGCAAATCACCTACCAACAAATTGATAGGGCAGACACTAGAAAGATCCGTCGCTGACACAAGGCCGATTGCGATCAGTAAAGTTATCCAGAGTCATCACAGAATGTAACAGGCCAATGAAATACCGAACTATCCACAATATCAATGGCAAACCTGCAGTCTCATGTGAGACCTTCAGGTCTAAATGGCCATATAGCTTATACTGTATACAACACACATATAGGGTAGTAAGCGTAATAGCCTAGCCTGAAGTGTTAGGGTATAAATAACGCTTAAATCTCATTGTCTGATGTCAGAATACTAACACAAGACCACCAAGATCACTTTTATCGCATTTGCGAAATGTTCATTTTTTCCGACTTTCCAGACCCTGAGTTAGGGGTAGTGTCCCTTTTACATTTGTACTAACTTATCTGAATTAAATAACTCAAATGTTAAGTGTTATCAGAATGAAGGATTCGTGGAGATTGTAGTAGTTCTAATAGTTAAATTCATGAGTTGATCTAAGTTAGACCACTAATGAAAACCTGGAAGTAATGGAAGACCATTTCGTCCTAGTATGAAATTTCTCAATGATGCGTACCCAAGACCCAACAACAAACGGACTCGAAACTAGGACCTTCAGTCACGCTCATGAACGTTTTACCTCTAGAACACTGAGCTGACATTCAGCAGTGTTAATGTCTAACGTCAATCGATCTATGGTTTTACACAAGTCTTTCTTTCTACATTAAATTGGTTGAATTTACACATTAACACCGTTGGATGCCCGCTAGCTCAGTAGTCTAAAGGTTACGTGTTCGTTCGCAAGACCAAAGATCATGAGCTTGAGTCCCGCGTGTGGGATCGTGAATGTACACTGCTGATGTGTCCCATACTACGATGAAACGGCTGTCCAATGCTTCTAGGTTTTTAGTGGTGGTTCAGCTGAGATCTACTGATGAATTCATCTATTAAGTTATAATCTACTTCGTAATAGGACATTCTTTATTTAGTCTTAACATTTCGTTTCCAACTCACTCTGAATAATAATTCATTTTACCAGAATACTAAGAAACTGTTTTATAAGGTTTGTTAATAGCAAGTTGATGGTCGCTATAACATCAAATGGGCTTTGTGAATGATTATAAAAATAGAGTTCGCTTATGTTCTATCAATTCGGTTTTTCGTATGACCATTGTCCCCTGATTCGTCGTAAGGTTTTATTAAATCTTAATTAGATCATGAACCGTTTGATGTTAGACCACCATTGAAGACTTGAAAGCACTGGACGACGTTTTGTCCTAATATGGGCTCGTCAGTTGTGCGTATCCACAACCCCGTTTGCTAACTTGTTACATGCTTAAGGGCCATATCCTGCTACTGTACTGACAACTTTGTGCCAGTTTCGGTTAAGTTCTTTGTCCTACCACAAATATTAAGTTACACGCAATTACATCTTCTTCCTATATTAGTCATTGAGGTTTGATGTATTAGGTCTAATTGACTATTTTCAGTTCTGAAGACAACTGATTCAATTAGAGCAGCTCAATCATTGTTATTTTTAGATCCATAACATTTCAGACCTTACTGAACTCTAATAATAAGACAACAATTTGATAATACTTAAACCAAAACCTGATTCAACATGATTGATGAATCTACTAATCTACTATTCACTACGAGAAAACAGATTAATTCCCTAAACATTTTAGTACAATATGACAATCCATTTATGCTTCAGTATTCATTAAGGTATAGAAATAGACAACCTATCTGAATATTATTATCCTAGACCACCATCATAGTTAGAGCGGATGTGTACATGGATTTATTTGTAATTAATAAACGGAAGTCCAATGCTTCCAGACTTTCGATGGTGGTCAAGATTTAATCGACTCATGAATTCACAAATCCCTATTCAATTATAAAAAAAACCAAAATCAAGTAAGTATGTTACATATTTATTTTACATGAAGGTCTTTAGGTAAAATGTTCATTATACTACTAAGATGTTTGTGTTGAGGTAAGATAGTGGTTGGAGGTAGTCAACAGGAAACCTTGGACCCGGGTTTCATGCTACTTGGCACTCGTCAGCAAGGTGTACCTGTAATCTTGGGGGAATCGATGCTCCCTGACGGATTCGATCGCGTATCACTCAGCTTCACAGTCAGAGACGTTACCACTTCTTAGTGCTGATCGATTGCTATCGATCAAGTTGCAATGTGGCCACCAGTCTAGGTGGCTCGACACTGCGTGCACTATATATATGGAAGTAAGATAGTGGTTGGAGG
>NW_017386007.1:1186990-1190249 GCF_000237925.1 Schistosoma mansoni | reverse complement strand
GTGTTGGAGGTGACACGGGATCGAATCCGTCAGGGAGCATCAGTTCCCTCAAGATTACAGGTACACCTTGCTGACGAGTGCCAAGTAGCACGAAACCCGGGTCCAGGGTTTCTTGTTGACCACCTCCAACCACCATCTTACCTCAATATATATAGTGCACGCAGTGTCGAGCCACCTAGACTGGTGGCCACATTGCAACTTGATCGATAGTATTCGATCAGCACTAAGAAGGACTTGACACGCATGACATTGATCACCACCCAGTGATCAATCAATTGTGAAGATGTTTGTGTATCAGTATATCATTTTTACATAATAGAGTCTAATTTCTTGGTCTATATTATCCAAATCATCAGAATATCTTTCCAGACGTAAGTTTGGCTTGACTTATCAGTAGATCTACTATTGTGGATCTTCTATTATAATCGAACTGTGGTGTATGCTACTTATGTTGACAGATATAAGTAGTATGTAATACCAATCAGAAGTGGAATGTCTGCGATTAAAAAGATTGAGATGATCAAGTTAGATAGAACAGAAATGTAAACAGAGAGTAATTGTAATAACAATGGAGGAATGATTGGGTTTGAGACAATTGATGAAAGATTTTCACATTTTACGAAAGCATTCTGTAATTTTGCATTGAATGATAAACTAGTCTTCTCTGTTTGAGTCTTCATTCACTACAAAGACATATCTTTACTTAAAGCCATTAAAATGAGAAGATAAATGTACACTATTCGTACATTAGTATGTAAGATCTAAGATGGTGGCTAGCAATGGAATCCTGGTTGCGTGACACTCCTATTTGGGACTCGTCACCTAGATGTGCCGGTATCCTGGAGTTGGTTGCACTTCTGAAGAGATTTAGGGCTAGAGAGATTTTAGTACTGAGCGGACGTGCTGAATTGAAATTGATATTACGATTAGAGTGTGTTGGTTTTCGGTATATAATTCGATTTAAAGCTCGACTTAGGTCTGAAAATGTTAGCTAACTGTGTTCCTATAAGTGAATCTAATGAGAGATGAGAATGTTATTTATTATTATTATTTATTTAAACACATAAATATTGGTATAAGGAAGCACCAGATACATATGCGATACAAAAATCTCATTCGATTTGTGTGAGGGCTGTGATACTGCACAGGTGCCCAAACTGAAGTAGGTGGTTTTCTGAGGGGGCCACAACCGGAGCATTTGACCTAAAGGTCTGATCCATAAGGCAGGAGAGCATCGTGAGGAGATGCAGTCCCATGGTAGCCGGTGACCAACGATTGATTCATACACCATTTGTTCCCTCAGAATACTGGAACCCATTTTCACCATTGGTTTGGAGTCAGGGTTTCCAACTCCCCCAGGTGGATCCTCCATATCCATATGTATTGATCAGTTTAGAAAATGTTCATATTCAAGTCTTTTTTATTATGACAAGCATATAGTCCACGTATCTGAGTCAAGTTCTTCGTTTAATATCACTGGTGAAAATATTTGATTCCATATGTTTGGCTACAATCGAAGACATAGAGCATACTATTGTTGCTAGGTAACGTCTATATAGGACGACAAACTCAGATGGGTAGGATCAATTTTAAGTTTAATGCAAAATTACATAGTACCTTCGTAGAATATGAAACCTATATACAATTGAATAAATCAGAAGGGGTTTTGTGGAGATTTCAGCATTTTTCATAGTTGAAATCATGAGTCAATTGAGGCAAGACCACCATGGAAAACCTGGAAGCACTGTTTGACGGCCGTTTCGTCCTATTATGGGACTTCTCATCGTGGATTGGTTGAAGTTAAACATTAACACCGTTGGATTCCGGCCGGCTCAGTGATCTATCGGTTAAATGCTCTGGCACGAGACTGGTAGGTCCTGGGTTCGAATCTCGCTCGCTAGGCGGTATCGTGAATGCGCAGTTCTGAAGAGTCCCATAATAGGACGAAACGGCCGTCCAGTGCTTCCAGGTTTTCCATGATGATGGTCTAGCTTCAATTGACTCATGAATTCAACTATGAAAATTAAATAAATGATTTTAACATTTTCTTTCAGTTGTCCTTCATATGTTTTATAATTCTTTCCTTTCCGTTGTGATTACAATTACAGTTATGTACTTTTCAATACGGTTTTCTTAATCTTCCAATAGCAGGCATTCTACTTCTGCTTAGTGTTACATACTACTTATATCTGTCAATATAAGTAGTATGCACTACATATGTATACTCCCACAACTTCAAAAAAGAGAAATGAATTAGTTATATTACTGATTAAACTACTACCTATTCTAATCTTTCCGTATTAATGATAGTTAATCAATGTACAAGATTATACACCCATACACAAATCCCCAATACACAAATATGTCGGTAGATTATGTTTAATGAAGAAAGGAAAATTTGTTTTATTTAATGGTTGCCAACTTATACAATATTCAATCATAATTTGTTGTTAAGGGTGTTTTTTTTCTTAAATAAAGGCGGCAAATTTCATTAATATGAGAGGGGGAGAGAGGGGGGAAAAGGGTAAACCTTGTCACAAAATGGTAATATGTTAGAGTTATTGATTAACGTTTTAAAACAAAAGGGTACGCAATTATAAAGGATAATCATTTAGAACTAATTGTCAATAACTTTAGAGTAGAGTAGAGTAGAACCCCTAAATGCATTGTTATGGACGAGGGTGGAGAGAGTCAGTTCTCTCTCTCTCTCAAAATGCTCTTACATGACTACGCGTATACAGCTACTGGAAGAGTAGCCCTACTTGTTGCCTTCTAGCGGCGGTACTGTTGTCGACGAAATTAGGAGGACGAACAATGAAAGTTCAACGATCAAACTACTGAGATCAAAGAATAAAACTCTACCTAAAACCTTTGACATCTATCCATTTTATTGGTATATATATTCATGGATTAATTCAAATGTATAATAATGCATGTAAGGCAAATAGAATCATTTCAACTTTGTGTAATTATGCATGTTGATAAACAATGCATGCATTTTGTTTAGAATAAATTACTGTTAATTGTCTAGCATGCCTGATATTTATATGTATATTCTATCTATATATAACTGATTACAGAACACATAGTAACAAGGTAATATAAGAATACGAGTTGTTTTTTCTGGGGGGGGGGCGGGGCGGGGTTAAACTTTGTCACTGAGGCATTTTCAAACGATAGTTTCTCATCATAGTTGAAAGCGTGAGTCAATTGAAGCTAGACCACCATGGAACACCTGGAAGCACTGGACAGCGAGTGC
>NW_017386007.1:1166012-1186790 GCF_000237925.1 Schistosoma mansoni | reverse complement strand
AAAAGTTACAGACTATCTGATTAAATTCTTATAATCATACAACAAACAGTTAATTTGCAAAATAACAACCAATTGTCTCAATCTTCACTGTTTCTTCAGTAAATATCACTTCATCTTCTCGAATTTCCTTGTTTATGCATTCTCATACCAATTGCGCTTCATTTCAGTTCTCTCCTCATTGGTCTTCTGCCAAAATACATTTTACGACTGACCCTCACCATATACTACTTATATGTATATAAGTAGACCACACTACAGTATCATGATTATAAGTTATTTTTACAAATAGTAAACATTATTGTATTCATACTTATCATTAGTTGTTCTGTGATATATATATACATATATATATATATATATATATATATATATATATATATATATACTGTCTCTCTTAACATTGATTATTTGATCTAAATACTGTTTTATCATTTGTTGAAATAGACGTTCATTCTGTAAACTGAAGATTCTAGGTTTAATCCTTACTGTGAGATTGATGTGTATTCATTACCACTAAGAAATCTCATGCTAGGATGAAGCAAATGTGTTGGGATGACCCTGCATAGCGTTTCAATCGACGAGACGTAACAGTGGCGACGAGGAAAAACTACAATAAACAACACACAACGGTTGGGAACGCGGATTCTGGCACAAAAAAAAAATACTGACGGCCCTAGTCAATACATAACAATTGTCGACGGGAATTTTTGGAGTTATTATTATCAATAAAAAAAAGAAAAATGACGATTTCTCTAGAACAGGCGCTGATAATATTAGAGTACCAGCAACAGCGGATGCTAGCCTTCCAGCAGCAACTATTTGAAACAGTTTTGGACAAAATTTTCACTAAACAAAATATTTCAGGAAATAAAGGATTTATTTGTAATGCAGATAATGGTGCAAATATGGCCGTCTCAGAAGAACGCCCAGTTGAGGGTTCAATTTCTTCACTTCTGATGGAAAAGGCAGAATGTGTAGTTCGCCAGTTCAGACCCGCTTTCAACTATGAAAATACTAAATCTCCAAAAAAACCCCTTCTGATAGTTTCTTATATTAGTAGAAGTATTCTAGTGATCATAGTGGGGAACAAAATTAAAAGTAGACGTAGGGGTCTAATAAGATAGGTTTACTCGGTAGTTAATATTCTCGAAATACAATAAAATGTTATTGTTGGATATGGGATATAAAAACTACAGTGTAAATGTAACCAATACAATTCAAATAGAATCATGAACTATTCAATTTAGCATTAGTCACTCAGTTTTACTGGTAACTAATTAGTGTTGTAGATCATCAACATTAATGATCTCTGTCAAACAATTGGTGGCTTATTAGAGTTAGATAACGTCGAAGTTGAACTTCACAGTCAGCACCTAACGTGGATTACTCCTTCATCGTATCAAGGTACTATGGATGCTTTGAAGACCGTACAACACAAAAGATGTTATTACAGAAATATATTAGTTAAAGTAGATACAAGTGAAAGTGTGATCATTACCGCATGGATCAGTCCATAGTGTACGATTAACTGATGCACACTGGTTGTCCTTGACCTTGACAGGGATCGACGATCAGTTCGGTATTCAATGACCCAACTGCCGGATGATTTGGCTAGAACTTGATGACATTTCACTGGTGCTTCAGCTTCTTACAAAAATAACTGAATAGAAAATTTAGTTTTGAACTCTTGTAAATTGTATAAAGTTTTCTACCTTTTCAATCTATTTAACTTCTTTTCAGATGATAAGTATGTATGTGTATGTACAGTCATTGTTTAGGGTTATTACTTAACGTGTAACAGGAAATATAGCTGTACATCAAGACTTATTCACTGAGGTCATCTATAACTTTTTTCATTATAACTGACTAAATCAAATCGACTTGTGCTTTTAATCGAACTCTTGAATATATTTGAGTAGGGTACTGTATAGAATACATAGTATTTGTTATTCAGTTAATGTTTCGATGAATATTTTATCAAGGTGCGCATCCACGATCTCACTCACCGGGTTCGAACTCAGGACCCTCGGTCTCATGCACTAACGCTTAACCTCTAGAACACTGAGTCGGCCGTCATCCTACAGTGGTAATGTCTAACTTCAACTAATCCACGAAATAGCACCACCGTCCATCATTGTCTCCAATGAGTTACTGACTCACAACAGATGTGGTTAAACTCCACTGGTCAACTAATCACATAGATGGGGTAAATTAATTAGATTTTCAAAATAGTCTAAGATAAACTGAAAGGTATTTGTCATACAGATTACATTCATTTTGCATAGTAGGAACTCCTCAGTATACAGTTTATTAACAAATATGTATTTTTTTTTGTTATATCCCAATGCGTATAAAAATTGTATTTTTGAGGTTACGTAGGTTTATATATGCCATTTCTTCAGAGTACTTATTTAGTCTGAAGAAGTGCCTAACGTAAAGTGGCGAAACGTCTGAAATAAAACTTTTCTGCGCATTAGGATATGACAAAAGATGCATATTTATTAACAACTTTCCACTTAATGCTCAAATTATTCGAGAGTATCAAATCGATAGAATTCGATCTACACCAAGAAGGACCTGAAATACATGAAATCGATCACCACCCAGTGATTAATCAATTGTGAATACATCTCATCCCTATAGGAGGTCAGTTGCAGTCTGAATAGCTTAGTGTTAACATCTCTGACTGTGAAGCTGGATGATACGAGATCGCATCTGTCAGGGTGCATCAGTTCCCTCAAGATTACAGGTACATGTTGCAGACGAATGCCAAGCACGAAACCCAGGTCCAGGGTTCACCTATTGATTACCTCCAAACACCATCTTATCTCAACATAGTGAACTTAATGGCGAGTCACCTAGATTGTTGACCACATTGCAACTTATTCAAGAGGATTTGATCTGCACTAAAGAATGACCTGACATACATGACATTGATACCTACAAACGGTTTATTATTTCATTAAATTAATATTAAAATTTAATGAATTGTATATAATAAGTTATAAGATGGTAGTTGGAGGTGGTCAATAGGAAACCCTGAACCCAGGTTTCATGCTACTTGACACTCGTCAGCAAGGTGTACCTGTAATCTTGAAAGAACTAATGCTCCCTGATGCATTCGATCCCATGTCGTCCAGCTTCACACTGGGGTATCCGCGTAGCGATTGACCTCCTATAGGACTGAGATGTATTGACAATTGATTGATCACTGGATGATGATCAATGTCCTGTATATTAGATCCTTCTTAGTACAGATCGAATGCTATCAATAAGTTATATATTATGTAATATATTATACCCCCTTATTGTTATATAATTGCATGTGTCTTAATTAGAATTGTATATGAATAATTAATATTCTTCTTAGAATAATTTGCAATTATCTGCCTTATTTAATTTTAATCATTTTGATTACGTAACATGGCAACAAAAGTTTTTTTTGTATTTTATTTTCATGTTGCCTGTTCTCATTATCTTACATTAAATCATTTAATGGAATGTAATTGTGGGTGTGGGCGAGTGGGTGTGTGTGTGCGTGTGTGTGTGTGTATACATATATATATGCTTTTTTATATGGAACATATATTGAAATGCATATTATTCTTTCTTATTTCTTAATATGGTTAAAAACCATCCATATACACACACACACTCACACACATACACACAAAACAACAATCAAAGGAACTCGAGCAATCATTCGACGAGGAGCTACAAGTGTTGAACCAGCTGAAAAGAACGATGGTGATAATGACGATGATGACAATGATTATGATGTTGACGATAGGGAAGATCATGATGATGATAATGAAATTTATGGTAGTAACATGAATGGATTTACAATGAATTCTAGATTACCACGTAGTTCAACTACAATGACAACAGTTAGTGGTGAACCATTAATTTCATCAAATGTATTACGTTATAATGATAAAGGAAATACAATGGGAACATCAACAGTATCACATTTGGGAAGTAGTAGAATACGAGATGGAACCATTCAACAACAATATCATCTTAATGATGAAGGAAATTCATCACGTCCTCATAACACTGACGATATGAGCAGTCAACTTAAAAAAAGTAAATATTTATCAGCTACTAGAAATAATGATAATGGTAATCGAAATGGTTATAGTGAGTTGGATAGTTTATTTGATTGATTCATGTTTTTGTTTTCCTTTTAATTGACTAAACCCCTTTGAAGTATTGGTACAAGGAGTCATCGGATATATATATGCGCCACACAAATCGAATGAGGTTTGTGTGAGGGCTGTGATACTGTCCAGGTGCCCAAACTGAAGCAGGTGGTTTTCTTAGGGGGCCACACCCGGAGCCTTCAACATAAAGGTCTGATCCAAAAGGCAGTGGAGCATCGTGACGAGATGCAGTCCCATGGTAGCCAGTGATCAACAATTGATTCATACGCTATTTGTTCCATCAGGATACTGGAGCTCATGTGCACCATTGATTTGGAATCAGGGTTTTCCAACTCCCATGTGGACTTTCTGTGTCCACCAACCTGGTTAAAGCTCCTGACGGACATTCGCTTTTCGTTCTCTCAATTTCGTAAGTAACAGTAGTGCCACGAGAAGGCAGTGAGTAGGACTTCTATGTCAGAGGCTATATACGCATGGCCATGTGAGAGGATTTCGAGAAGGAAAGCGCAATCTCCTCACTCTCGGCCGTACCAGGGCAGATTATTAAGTACCATCATTTATTTCAAAGGGAAAATGATTTAAACATGTTATCGTTAATAGAAATAGAGTTTCATTCGGTTATTACTAAGTAACAATTGATTGGTCACTGAGTGCTGATCAGTACCACGTGTGTCAGTTCCTTCTTTAGTGTAGATCGAATCCTATCGAACAAATTGTAATATGGCCACTAGTCTAAGTGACTCAACATTGAGTGAACTATATTGAGAAAAGATGGTGATTAGAGGTGGTCAACAGGAAATCCTGGACTTAAGTTTCGTGCTACTTGGCATTCGTCGGAGAGGTGTACCTGTAATCTTGAGGGAATTGATGCTCCCTGATGGATTCGGTCCCGTATCACCCAGCTTCGATTAAATGGAAGGCCAATTTATGAGATAGTAAATCTTCATCATCTTGGATTTTTAGGACATGCATCATGCATGCCCAACTACTATCTACTTCAACGGCCAATGTTGGTTGGAAGAAAGCTAGGGGTGGTCCAATTAAAACGTTAAACCAATTTATAAAATCCTTGGCGATTGGATTGAACCATGTTATTAGGTTTGGACTGCTTAATTGGTGTCCGCATGATTATCGTTCCCAATTGTAAAGGTGGATTCACTCTTTGTTTTCTTCTGGAACATCAGTCTCGATTTCTATCAATTTCCTTTTACAGAAGGGGGTTTCTTGAAGATTTTTGTAATTTTATATAGTTGAGATCATGGGTCAATTGATCATATGCTCACTAGTGACTGACTACATGAGGTAATTCCTGGAGTTCTAGTGAGAAGTCGTGACCAGTGGAGCTAATCCATGTCAAGTAGAAGCAGGTATCTACCTCAGTACAATGGAAGATGGTCGCGCAATTTCGTGGATCATTATAAATCATTATAATTATACAAAATAAGACAGTCTTATATTCAACAAGATACTTTTCAAAGGTCCAAATACTTATCTTCGTTTATGTTGAACAATGGACTAATCAAGAAAATATGTTAGTCAGTGATAGAAAGTATATAAACTACATAGAGAACAATAATGAACAACATGATAACAGATTCCGTGGGAGAAGTCTTTGAGGAGCATGAAGAGGATGTCCATATTTACATCATATTTTATACATGAAGACAAAAGGGTGTTGAATCAATTCATGAAGAAATCCAGTATGGATAAGCAAGATGTTTAAAAATTATTGGAATAACGGAATTATTTGAATGATCAATATACGGTTGCGGAGGTTGTTAAGTTTTAATTGAGATCATGAACTGACCAATGTTGACCATTATTGAAAACCCAATAGCACTGGATGGCTGTTTCGTCCTAGTGTGGAACTCATCGTCAGTGAGCATCCACGATCCTGTATGCAGGACTCGAACCTAAGACCTTCGATCTCGGAAGTGACAGCTTAACTTCTAGACCACTAAAAGTGTTGATGTCTAACTTTAACTAATCCACGGTATTGGGCGACCATTTTCCACCATCTTTGGTGGGTAACTGTCTCACACCCAACACGATTGAAATCCATTAGTCACAGTTTCTCACTAAAACTCTGAGAGTTGCTTCTCAAAGTTAATCACTAGACAATAATGAAGCTAGAAGTCAAGCATTCGCGAGTGAGACCAAAGGTCTTAGGTTCGAGTCCCGTATACCGGATCGTGGATGCGCATTGACGACGAGTTCCACACTAGGACGAAATAGTCATCCAGTGCATCCAAGTTTTCAATGGTGATCTTACATTGATCAAGCATTAAATTATTATTCATTCATTGCATTAGTATTATGCATGTAAATTGATATTGAACTCAAATGTAATATGCATTAGTTTATACGACAAGATGCAAAAGAGGTATATACTTTTTGCATTATCAAAAAGTGCTTTGCATGTATTTGCATGCTCCAGATGCAATATTATTGATTGTTGAGCTCTTCATGAATGTAAACAACATGTTATATCTTGAATTGTTTCAAAGTCAATATTACTGTATAGTTTTGTTTTCGTGGTTAGCGTTTAGTTTTTGGCGAGTTAGTCTTCTACGAGATGGGGTCGCTAATTCCATGCTCAACCCTCTTCCGGGTATGGGACCGGCAGAGGGGCTCCAGGCGGAGTCATGACTGTATAGTAGCTTAGTTAATTATAAAACTAGATATGTAGATCTTGACCTTACTTTAATATTTACTCTTACAACTGAAATGATCGCTTAAATTCACTTAGTATTGTTTACTTGAATCTGGCCATTGATGTTTTGGACTGCAATTGATCAGTCTCTTATTGACATATGTGCATACTGTATAGATTGCCTCGATATTGCTTTAATCCACAAGCATTATAAGCAAAGATGGATGTTGGTTAGCAGTGGAATCCAGTTTGATGCGCGTTTCGTCCTATTTGGGACTTTTTAGCTAGATGTGCCTGCATCTCGAGGGCATACACACAGTATACACATATGCCAATAAGCGATTGATCAATCCTAAATATTAACAAGAAGATTCAAGTAAACAATATCAAGTGAATTTAAACTTCACCCACATTACACAAACTAGTGGCTATCAGGACTTAGTAGCTGAGTGGATAACGCGATGTATTTTGATACAGGTACGTCCATTTAACAAGTTCCAAATTGGATAAGACGAACGTCCTGAATTCCACTGCTAGCCACCATTCATCTTTGCTTGAAAAATAGTCATCAAAGGCTAAATAACATTGGTCAATCAAGTTGTACTCAGATTTGACTCCACAAAGCAACTGAGTAATTAACAGTTTTATAAAAACTAGGAATTAATTCCATAATCGATTATACTCCTTCAATAACATCTTCAAACCCTAATCTTTCGGATCACTGCTTATACTCTAACTACTTTTACCACTATGGGATTTGAATCAACAACTTCATCACTGTGCTAATGTGATATGGCAACTCGAACTGATGTACGCACGTACGTACGAAGTTCTACGTTGTAACTGACTGACTGATTATCTACAGGTTATGGATCTATATCATTTAGCGTCATTCAAAAGTATTGCGACTAAATTAGAGAAAAAAAGTAGATGAATGAAGTAAACAATATTGACTGGTTCACATAATGACTCTTCAGCTGATCCCAGTTCGATGTAGAAATCATTTTTAGTTGTTCCAACAAGTTTCTTGTAGTATTGGAGGGTGGGTAATGCTTCTTGAGGAAATTCACGGAGTTTTAATGAGAATCCGTGACCATTGGAACTTATCCATATCAGGTAAAGACAATTATCTACTTCAGACAATGGAAGATGGTGGCGTAATTTCATGGATTGATTGAAGTTAAACATTAGTGTTGTAGGATGCTGGCCGGCCGGTTCAGTGGTCTAGAGGTTGGACGTTCACGCGTGACACCAAAGGTCCTGGATCCGAGTCATTTTGTGTGGGACCGCGAATGCGAACTGCAGAGAAGTCCCAAAATATGACGAAACAGCCATTCACTGATTCCATGTTTTCAATGGTAGTCTAACATCAATCGGTTCATCATCTCAATCAAAAAGTAATATCTTCAGAAAAACAATGGCTTACATTGAGTTAAGAGAAGTGAGATTATACATTATTCTTATGGATAACAATCTAGCCAATGGCCAATTTGTTTGAAATTATTCAGTCAAACCTATCCATATTTACATACACTACTCCTCTTTAACGAACTATGGTATATAACTATATGTTACTATATTATTTTAAAAGGTAGTCGTAATAAACATGGTCGTCGTCCATCATCTCAAACTAATGAACATGATATGTTAATACCAGGTCAACCACTTATATATAATGCAACAATAACTAATATTAATCGATCAGGTCATAGTTCACGTGGTCCATATACAAGTCTTGGTCCAGGTCATTTACGTATAACTGGAAGAGCACCATTAGCTTATGATGCTACATCTATGGGAACAACAACACCAATTCAATCACCAAAACCAATTATTAATGATACATTACAATTTTCTTTTGATAATGAACATGTACAACGTAATTCTGTATTGATATCATCAATTCCAAATGAGAAATCAAATAAACCAGTACTTTTTGAAGATGAAACAATAAATAAACCATCTAGATCATGTTTAATGTCATGTATACAAAGAATTACATCATTCTGTAGTCGACTATTTAGATGTAATACTGATACTAAAAAGGTGAACAAAGGTTTAAGTCTTAGTCAAGAATCAACTGGTATAAAAGGACCTAAAGAATTTGCTACTCTTCGTGCAATGGCAGCATTAGCTGCAGCGACCGCAGCAACAGCTGTAGCAGATCCAACAAAAACTACTCAAGGAGGTAAGTAACTATGATGTCTATTCATTTTGTATTGGTGTTTAGGAATGCCATTGATCTATCTCTTATTGGCATATGTCCATCCCATTACACAAGCTAGTGCCTTATTATTTATCTAAATGCATAACATGATAACGTTCGAAGCCAACGGTACTGAGTTGGAGTTCTGGAGTAAATATCAACTCTGGGATCCAGGTACATCTAGCTGATGAGTCCCATATGGGACGACATGCGCGTCCTGGATTACACTACTGACCATCTTCCATTTTTGCTTATTATGTTAATTGATTTTTCTCTTTGTCATTCATTTAAATCTGTTTTAATAAAGTGAACTGATGAATGGATCCATAGTGTATGACTGTGTTTATTGACCATTATCAAAATATAACGTTTTCAAGTTTATATTCATGATGAAAGTTAAACTTCGATACTATATTAATTTTAATAGTTGAGATCATAAGTTAATTAAAGCTTAGACCACCATGGAAAACCAAGAAGCACTGGACAGCCGTTTCATCCTATTGTGAGACTCCTCAGCAGCGCGCATCCACGATTCCGCCTCACGAGATTTGAACCCAGGTTCTATCGATCTCGCTCATGAACGCTTAACCATTCTGATATTACTCAACATATGCTCAGTAGTGGATGGCTTTAAGAGGTATTTCCTGCAGTTCTAATGAGAGGTAGTGACCAGTGGAGTTCAACCGGGTCTGTTATGAGATAGTAACTCACTGATAACAATACTGGACGATTGCTCAATGGCGTGGATTGGCTGAAGTTAGACATTAACATCGTTGGATACCGGCAAGTTCAGTGGTCTAGAGGTTAAGCGTTCGCGCACGAGACCGAAGCTCGAGAGGTGTGATCGTGGATGCGCCCTACTGAGGAGTCCCACAATAGGATGAAACGGCCGTCCAGTGCTTCCAGTCTTTCCATGGTGGTCTAAGCTTCAATTAACTTATGATCTCAACTATTAGGACAATATTTTATCCAAGATGTTTTATGTTTATTGTTGTTTTTAATGTTGTTGACTTCATAATGAATAAGACACTTTACTAAAGTATACATCTTTTATAAAAAGTTGGAAATTTAGCCTTTCAGCTGTTTATAACATTTCACTTCTTCCATATGTTGCTTACTTACTTACTCTTGTTAACCCTCGTTGAGGAGTATAGACCATCCACCAGTATTCTCCATCGAACTCTATTCTGGACAATCCTTTACAGTTGTTTCCAGTTGTTATTCATCTATTTCATGTCTACTTCCAATTCTAGACACAATATGTTCATTGGTCTTCCTTCTTTTT
Source organism: Schistosoma mansoni (assembly GCF_000237925.1). Lineage (NCBI taxonomy): Eukaryota > Metazoa > Platyhelminthes > Trematoda > Strigeidida > Schistosomatidae > Schistosoma > Schistosoma mansoni. The sequence continues at coordinate 1,176,483 of NW_017386007.1, read as the reverse complement.
TTCTTACATTCTTGCCTTCAGAATTCTAATTTAGGGATTGGTTTGTGATACAGTTTGATAATATTCATAATGTATAATCCATCCAATTCCAGAGTAAATTCTTAAATTCCTCTTCAGATGGAAGTTGGATTGTTCTTTTTCCACAGTAGGCTGATGCTCCTCATGGAGGAGCATCGACTCCCCTTCTACATGCCATGTACTTACTTACTTACGCCTGTTACTCCTCTTCGAGGAGCATAGGCCACCCACTAGCATTCTCCATCCAACTATGTCCTGGGAAATCCTTTCCAGTTCTTTGAAGTTAACATCCATCCTTTTCTTATCTGTTTCTATTTCACGGTGTAATGTGTTCTTTGGCCTTCTACTTTTCCGCTTCCCTTCCGGATTCCAAGTAGGGGATTGCCGTGTAATGCACATTGGTGATTTCCTCAATATATTTCCTATCCACTTCCAATGTCTTTTTCTAATTTCCTCTTCAGCTGGAAGTTGGTTTGTCTTTTCCCACAGAAGGCTGTTGCTGATAGTATCCTGCCAATGAGTATTGAGTATTTTGCGTAGACAACTCTTTATAAATACTTGTACCTTCTTGACGATGGATGTAGTAGTTCTCCATGTTTCAACTCTGTACGTACAGTAGGACTGTCTTGACGTCCGTATTGAAGATTCTCACTTTGAAGTTAGTTGACAATTGTTTTGAGTTCCATATGTTCTTCAATTATAGAAATGCTGCCCTTACTTTACCAATTCTCACCTTTACATCTGCATCCGATCCCCCCTGTTTATCAATGATGCTTCCCATGCCATGTAATAATCAATAATTGGTTTCTATAGTGTTTTTATCATTATTATTATTATTATTATTAATATTATTACTATTATTATTATTATTCGATAATTGAATATCTACAATCTATTTTCAGATTTGATAATTCCATCAAATTTCTTTGAACCAGGTAGTAGTGAATGTTGTCGTGCATTTTTAAATAGAACTATTTCATATGTATAAATAACAAATATGTGTTACGTCATTATTAATTGAATAAATAAAAAAGTAACTGGGTGGCAACAGAAAGAGAGTGTGTGTGTGTGTGAGGGAGGGTGGGAGGAAGTGTGTGAGGGGAGTACATTTGTAATTTTTTGCTTGAATTGAAATTCATTCATTATTACTAATCTTACTAACTACCTTCATGTATCTAAGATTAAGTATCATGTAGAAGTTTCATTGTTTTACTGAATAGATTGCATCTATCTTGTCTTGTATGTATGTAGTATGTAGGTTTGTATGTATGTATGTGAATGTTAGCTTTTCATGTTTCTTGTATATGTGATTACTTGTTAAAGTGGGTACTTTTGTTCACTCTGCTTCATGTATCTATTATGTAATATGTGGAACCATATAGTTGATTTATGATGTAATCATTAATCAAGTCTTTCTTTAGTACATATCAAATCCTATCGATCAAGTTGCAATGTGTCCACCAATCTATGTGACTCGACATTTCGTACACTATGTTGAGATAAGATGTTGGTTGGAGGTAGTCAACAGGAAATCCTGGACCCAGGTTTCGTGCTACTTGGCACTTGTCAGCAAGGTGCACCTGTGATCTTAAGGACCTGATACACCATCCAGTGATCAATCAATTGTAAATACATCTCAGACCTACAGGAATTCAGTCTCAGATTAGATAGACCAGTGGTGACACGGGATCCAGTCCCTCATGTAGCATCATTTCTATCAAGATTACAGGTACATATTGCTGACAAGTGTCAAGTAGCATGAAACCTAAGTCCAGGATTTCCTGTCAACTTTATCCAACCACCATATTATCTTAATAATTTGACACGTTTAAAGTCGGTAAGTAAGAGAATTTTTATCAAAAAATAGTAGCGAAAGGTACTGGTGGTTCGAGTCCGAGAGTGAACATCAACAAGTCTGAGATGCGGGTACATCCAGATGACGAGTCCCAAAAAGGACGAAGTGACGCGCGTCAAAATGGATTCCACTACTAGCCACTATCCATCTTTCCTTACTATGTATAACATATTTCTATAAAAATTATCAATGTAATTCATATATTTTCCTAAAAAATGATTACGCAATCATATATACATATATATGTATACTTACAGTTAAAATGATCCATCTAGATCATCCTGATATGGTTACAGAAGACTGTAAGTGTTCCCTTTTTCTCTCTGTCTCCCCCCCTCTCTCTTTCTCTCTCTCCCTAAATTTAATATTTCCTCATTCAACTAACAAATTAGTCATTTAAAAAAAGTCAAAAAAAAGAGAAAAGTAATTAAAAGTTACTTAATGGATTTCATTGAAAAAAAAGAAAAGAAAAGAAAAAAGAGAAAAAAAAGAAAAACAAGAAACAATTGTGCATGTTGACTTTTTTTCTTTTTCTTCTTTTCTTTAAATTTTTTTCTCTGATGAATAATCAAAATCATCCCCACTTATTTATGTTTGTATGTGTATGTGTGCGTGTGCGTATGCGTGTGTATGTATGTACGTGTGTGCGTATGTATGTATGTATAAACTGTATATATACTTGTGAGATTGTCTCCTTTCCAATTAATTAATTAATTAATTACGTATTTTGTTATAAAAAAAATTTGTCTCCTCATCAATTTATTTTTTTTCAAATTCATCCATCAATGTATCCATGGTAACATGAAATTTATTGAATGAATTCAATGTATTTACTTTCAATGATTGCATGAAAATTTAAAAAAAAAACAAAAGAGAGGGAGAGGGGGAGAAGACGATAAAGAGAGAAAAGAAAAACCATGATTTTCTTTGTCTTAAAATAAAATGATTGATAATTCTTGAATCAAATTCGAATGATATATATCTTAATTTTGCTATATATCTTTTGTCCTAGTATGAGACTCGTCTGTAGTACACATCCACGATCCTGTATTAAAGGGACTTGAACTGGGGATCTTTGGTCTGGCACACCAACGCTTAACCTCCAGAGCATTGAGTCGGCACCCATCTAGTGAAAAACCGTTGCCAATGGAATTCAACCGTATCTGTTGTGAGACAGTAACTCATCGATGACAATGATGAACGATTACGAAATTTCGTGGATTGGTTGAAATTAGACATTAACACCATTGGATACCATCCGGTCCAGTGATCTAGAGATTAAGCATTCGATAGCAAGATTGGGGGTCTTGAGTTTGAATCCTTTTGGTGTAGGATCATGGATGTATACTGAAGAGGAGTCCCATACCAGGACGAAACAGTCATCCAGTGGTTCCAGGTTTCCCATGGTGGTTTAGCTTTTATTGACTCATGAATTCAACTATCAAATTATTAATCAAGATCTTTATAAAACCCCTTTTTGATTTATATTAGTCTGTTAGGTACATTAAAGTAATCCATTCTGAACAGATAAACTAAATGTTTTACTGAAGATAGTTTGGTGAAATAGCTATGACATTCCATAAGGACTATTCCTGTACACCTTGTCTGGATGATACATTAAATTTTTATTTCTTGGATGATTAAATAATTAAGATTTATGTTCTGTTGTGAATAATCGTCTAGTTGTAGGTATTATGTTAACATATTGATTACAACAGCCTATAAGAGTGACATTGAAATGCTTCATTCATTGTCTAAGGTGAATAACTGTCTCCATCCGATTTGGATTGGACTTTACTGGTCCATTAGCTTATTATTTTGAAATGAAATCATATGGTTTTTAATAAATCATTTATAAGTAATATCAAATGCCCTGGTACGGCCAAGAGTGGGGAAAGTCCGCTCTCCCTCTCGAAATACTCTCACATGGCGACGCGTATACAGCCTCTCCCAGGGAAGTCGGGTTGGTGAACACTGCGAGTCCACCTAGGGGAGTTGGGAAACCCTGATTCCAAACCAATCGTGTACATGGCCTCCAGTATCCTGAGGAAATAAATGGCTATGAACCAGTTGTTGGTCACTGGCTACCATGGGACCGCATCTTCTTATGATGCTCCACTGCCTTGTTGGTCAGACCTTTACGTCAAAGGCTCGGGATGTAATCCCTTAAGAAAACCACCAGCTTTGCTCTGAGCACATGAGCAGCATCATAGCCCTCGCACAATTAAATGAAATGACAATTTTCTGTGTGGCGCATATATATCTCGTGCCCCCTTGTACCAATATTTATGTATTCAAACAATTAAATAAATAAATCAGGTGTAAAATCATAAAATTATGACGTTTAATGATTTCTAAACACCATCGGATGCTGGCTCAGTGATCTATCGGTTAAGTGCTCTAGCACGAGACTGGTAGGTCCTGGATTCCAATCTCGCGAGGCGAGGTCGTGGATGTGCACTTCTGAGGAGTCCCACAATAGGACGAAATGGACGTCCAGTGCTTCCAGGTTTTCCATGGTGATCTAGCTTCAATTGACTCACGCTTTCAACTATGAAAGATTTCTAAACTAATAATGTGAATGTATATTGATTCAAATCATAAGGTAACTCTCACTAAATGGTTGTAATTTATGATTTCTTTTTTCAATATGTCCATATCGCTTATCATTATTTATGTGTTAAGTCCTAATACATCAAGGTAACTATACATAACACCGTTAAATTGTCCCTATACTTAACCAATAAAGTTATTTCAACACATCAATTGTGCTACTCAGTTAGTGATTAACATGACTTTCAAGGATTATGATTTTCTAAAAAATTTGTCTTTAATATAACCCAGCGTTCTCATCATGATTTTTATTATCAGTATAGGGTTGTGAAGATTACTGAGTTTTTGATTGAGATCACGAATTGATCAACGTTAGACCATCGTTGGAAACCTAGAAGGATTGAACAGCCACTTCGTCCTAGTATGCTATTCCTCTCATAGTGATAATTTTCATGTGTTCACTAGTGATTAGCTTTGACAGGTAATTCTCAGGGGTTTTAGTGAGAAGCCGTGACTAGTAGAGTCGGGTATAAAACAGTTATTGTTATAACTTGTGGCCGAGTGGATGCCTTGTTAACGTATGACGTGCTAAGGCCGTCTATCAGGGAGCAGCAATTTATCGATTGGAACAGTAATACACGAAAACCGTACGAGTAGTCTAGAATACTTATCGGCAGTCTCAAAGTTACCATTCATTACCTATATCGAGGCATAACACACCTCCCCTTTTTTGGAAGATCCGGAGTTGATAACTGGATCTCGAATTCCCACAATAGTTATCTACATCAAACAATAGATGAAGGGTTGCGCAATATCACTGATCGATCGAACTTAATTATTAATATCATTGGATGGCAGCTCAGTGATCTAGAAGTCAGGTGTTCTTATGAGGGACCAAAAGTCCTATGTTCGAGTCCCTTTGGTTTAGGATCGTCAATGCGCACTATTGAGTAGCCCCATACTAGGACGAAACGGCCATCCAGTACTTCCAGGTTTACCATGGTGATCTAGATTTAATTGACTCATGAATTCAATCATTAAATGATCTAAATTACTTTTATTCCTATAGATTCTATTAACATTGTAACTCATTAATTATCTTATGCACGGCAGTTAAAACGTGGTGAACATTCGTCTTTGATATGATATATCTATGTGTATAAAACGATTATTGAATTTTGCACGATCATTAATCATGAATGGACAATTTATTCCCCGCCCCCTAATACCCCTTCCTTTCTTTTATCATCTTAGTGATATGTTTGTTCCCCCCCTTTTATATTTGTGTATCTATGTGTATTAACCTAATTCTTATTATGTCAATGTTTATAATGATTAACCCCTAATAATCAGTTTTTCATGAGAACTAATTGTAATCATCATTCTGTGTACAATTATGGTATCTATTTTGCTTATTAACAATGACTACTGACGATTAGATTAGAATTCATAGGATACTTCTACTACTACGTCTTCTTTTTGAACCTAATACCGCCTCTTTTTTCCCTCTTTTTTTTGGTGATTTTCATTGCTTTTCATCTGGTAATTCCTTCATGAAACTGGGAAACTGACGTCTACTTCTATCAAAAAACTATTTTTTGTATTATTGATTATTGGCATTGTGCCAATTAATTGAATTATTATTAGATGAAGAACAAACTAAATCAATTCAATTAGATCGTCCAGCTAGAGAACTTTTAATATGGTCTATATTAGTTGGAAAATTGCGTATGGCTGAATTATTTTGGACTATGGAAAAAGTAATTAGAATCTTATTTCATTTATTATCATCGCTTGTTATGTCATGTTTTATCTAGTATATTAAGTTGGATATCTTTAGGATTGTTCATCGTAGTATTTCAGCCAGTAAAGGTTGGTCAAACGACGAAATCATACCCGAGACCTCCTCACGACGCTACTGAGTGTCAGAGGTAACCTTGCTAGTTAATTTGGGTAGTTGGCAGAGATCAAACTAATCCTTCACTCTTCTGTAAATTGGATTACTTAGAGTTTCCGAATTCGAAGATCTCAATTCTTGTGAACTGCTCGATGTACATATTTCGTGATTCTGTATGTAGTTATACGCAAAGGGTACGCATCGGACTTGCATCAGAAAGGTAATCAGAAATATCTGCCTTAAGTCTAACAAATCAGCGGCCTAGTCCAACAGATTGGAGACATAATAAAAAGATATGGCATCATATACTAGAGAGAGGTGACCATCAACTCTTTCCGAGAGTGCTTATACTTATGTATATGTAATGAATTGCATGGGCGAAAGTCATTGTACCAGTGGTATAGATGTAATACATAAGAGATAGTTAGTTTTAACAAATACGTTTAACGAAGTGGTGAATATACATATATGTATTTTATAGGATTCATTAGTGCGAATTTATATATTCTCAATGTGCACGTGACGTATACTGACCCCTCATGAGGAGCCCGCGAGTCAAGACCGGCAGGTTCCGATTTATCCACGAAATCACATCCGCGTGGTGTGTTCGTGAGCTTCAAAACACGGAGGCTACTTCCAGAACAGCCACACTGACTTCAACAGATTATTTCCAGTATCATTTTTAATACTCATACCTGCGAAAATGTTATTAAAGACAGTGTATATCAGGGACATGTTTTGAACTACTTTGAGTTCTTCCCAATATTTATGGCAAACACATTGAAGTTCAAAGCGAATGGCTCATCGTATTAAACGCGTCTTCAAAATGTCGGATCAGGCTCACTTTAATCTGTGAGTTGTATCTATCAAATGCGAAAGCTGACTGCTCTTTCTTAGTTGTAATTCGTTAAAATAAACCGACTATTGGTCATAAGAGTTTAGAGTAACTCAATACATCTCCTTACTCATTACAGTTTTCTTCTTACATGGTGAATATATAGCCACATGGTAGGTTATTGAATAGCCTTTTTAATGAATACGATTCAGTTTGGGAATTTGTGGAAATGATAGTATGCTCACAGGTGAATTCCCTCGTGCAGGATAGTAGATGCGCACTGCTGAGGAGTCCCATAGTAAGACAAGACGGCCGACCATAGCTTTCAAGTTTTCAATGAAGGTTGATTCATGAATTTAACTGTGAAAATACGACCCAGTTTAACTTAAACAAATGAGACTCCTAATTTAACTGCAAATAAATTGTTTAAACAGTGGTACACTGATGCATCAGTTCGATTTATTTGGGAGATAAATAAATACTTGCCATTAGTCTTTGATTATGTACTTCACCCAGTTTCTCCTCGCTTCAAATTGTCGTAAGATAGTCTGAATTTATTAGAACTGTCTAGGTAATCGAATTCAGGATTCAATTTGTAGAATTATCAAACTTTTCAATGGTTTGGAGGAGTAGCAGCTCAATGGTCTGAGGATTAGCACCGGATACAAGACAGAACGTGATAAATCCCAACCTCAGCGCTTCTCGGTTTATAAAGTTTCTTAAATAATCAATGTTTTTCATGGTGCGGCTAGCTGAATACTCACTGTATGTTACAAATTATTGCTCGCGTTCGCGAGCGAGATGGAAGGACTTCGGTTCGGTCCCCGCTTTTAGGGTCATGTTTGCATATTTCTGAGGAATCCTACACAAATGCTATCAGGTTTCCAACGATGGTCTGATATTATTCCATTCATGATTTCAATGAGACTCAACAATCTCTACAACCTTATACTTTTAATATAATCTAGTTTTTGTATTTAATTTACAGGAGCCTATCGCAGCTGCTCTATTAGCTTCAATTCTATTGACGTCTTTAGGGAATAAAACAGATGACTTTACTGATAAAGAAGATTACAGAAGCTTTGCAAAGTAAGTATATTGTCTTTTGATTGTAGAACAGATTATTCTGAACAGATTTAACATGAGTTCTTGGATTGTTGCTACTGTCATTGATAATTTGATCTGTGTGAGTTGGCTTCTGGTATACTTAAGTCTCCAGTTTCTCTTTGTCGGTTCTGGTGATTAGTAAGTCCAAGAATGATAGTTTGTTGTTTAACTCCTTTCACATTGTGAATTTTATGTCATCGAAGAAGTTGTTGATCAGATTGTAGGAGTTTTTCAGCTCGTCCTTCTTGATGATGACGAATATGTCGTCTACATAACCAATCCAATTTTTTGACTTAGTAACTAGTAAGATAGGGGCTCCCAGTCTCTGAATCACTTCTGCAATAAGTCTTGATTTTGGGGATTCTATCAGTGGCCCTTTCGTTTGTTCGTAGACTTTTTTTCATTAAATTGAAAATATGTTGTTAAGCATAAATAGATGAGTTATATTAAACTTTGACTTTGAAACCTCGTGTACTTTGGGAGATTCGCGTCGTTAGGACTAGGAATAGAGTCCCCTTTGATGAGTTTGATCCAATTGACGTGAATAAGGCTGTTACATCGAAGGATATCATCAGTTCATTGTTGTTGATTTGAATGTCCTTGATATGATCCAGGGATTGTATAAAGAATTTGATGGAGTGGTTGGATTAATCTAATAAATGTTTTAATATTCGTGAAATTTCACCTGACAAATTGTATGTTAGGGTTATGGGGAGTGCTACAGTTGGACGTCGTATAATGTTTGGTTTGTGTATTTTCGTTCTACCGTAGAATCGAAGGAGTACTGCTCCATTGGATTTCATTTTCCACTGATCTTGTTATGATATATGTCCTACTTTGATAAACTATAATGAAAGTTATGTTTTCTGAACGATATATTGAGGAGTCCCATAATAGGACGAAACGAACGTATGATACTTCCAGATTGTCAATGTTGATCTAACTTAGATCAACTCATGGATTCAATTATGATAATCTGAATAAATCTTACGAATTATAATAAATGAGTTAATTGAAGCTAGACCACCAAGGAAAACCTGAGAGCACTGAACGGCCGTTTCGTCCTATTGTGGGACTCCTCAGTGGCAGTGAGCATCCACGATCTCGCTTCGCAAGATTCGAACTCAGAACCTACCAGTCTTGTGCCAGAGCACTTTTTCTTGGCGGTTTAGTTTCAATGGACTAATGCTTTCAACTATGAATGAGTTTTTTTTAGCAATTCCCTTCTTCTTCTTCCTTGTACCTATTTCTTTTGATAGAAATTTTCAAGAACGTGCTGAAGGTGTCCTTAATGAATGTTATCGTGAAGATGAACATAGAACCCAATTAATTATAAATCATGAATTAATTTATTATGGTCGTAGTTCAGTTATTAAATTAGCTGCTGAAGGTCAAAGTATCAAATTTATGGCACATCCATGTTGTCAAGATTTTCTTACCAATACATGGAGTGGTAATTTATCAACTAAAAACAGTGTATTTAGGGTAATTTCTATATCTTGATTGATTATTTTTTGATTGATTATAGTTACTTACTTACTTACATACTTACGCGTCGATGTTTTTGAAACCGTATATCAACCGTTTTCGGTGATGGTGCATGGTGTCCGTTGGAGTTAACTGAAGAATCTAATTCGTTAGGTATACTGATCACACCCTCTGTATGGCTTGGTTCAAGAGCATAGTGATGTACATGAGACCAAGCTGGTCCCCAATTAGCATCGTGACAAATTGGGTACGGTTGAGCATCACGTGCTGGTGAGTCACATATGATTTTATATTCGCAAGCGGCTCGAAAAGTACTTTCGCGACCAACAGTCAGACTTGATAGTTCCTTTGAAGTTATGGGAAAAATAAACTTCATAAATGATGATTGTTTTAGAAAAACATTCACAAAAAAGCATGTGTAACATTGAGATTTAAAGCGAGCATACAAATAAATTGGTTAATTATGGCAGAAAATACACCTAAATTTGTAGGAGAAAGTATCTAATGAACTATACGGATTCAGAAATGTATGAAAGCTCATATGTAGCGAGAATTGGAATAACATACCAAAGAGGAACTGAACGACTAATGTGGAAAAGATGAACATAACAATAAGCAAGAAAGCACCAGAAAATAACGCTTTGAACAAATAAGGATATTATGGAGGAGGATTGTATATGTATGTTTTTGAATTATTAGGTGGGTTAATTTAATAATG
>NW_017386007.1:1131435-1165812 GCF_000237925.1 Schistosoma mansoni | reverse complement strand
CATGAATTAATTTATTATGGTCGTAGTTCAGTTATTAAATTAGCTGCTGAAGGTCAAAGTATCAAATTTATGGCACATCCATGTTGTCAAGATTTTCTTACCAATACATGGAGTGGTAATTTATCAACTAAAAACAGTGTATTTAGGGTAATTTCTATATCTTGATTGATTATTTTTTGATTGATTATAGTTACTTACTTACTTACATACTTACGCCTGTTACCCCTTGTGGAGGAGCATAGGCCGCCTACCAGCATTCTCCACTCAACTCTGTTCTGTGCAATCTTTTCTAGTTCTTTCCAGTTTTTATTCATCTTTTTCATATGTGATTATTCCTTTAACTCCCAGGGCAGAGTTTAAATGGTCTGAATTATTTTTTTTTTGGTTAGCGTTCTTTTAGTGAGTTAGTTTTTCTACAGAATGAGGTCGCTAACCCCATGCCCAACTCTCTTCATTTACCCGGGCTTGGGACCAGGTTATCAACTCAGAACTCTTTTTGATGAAGTTTTGTTCTCTGAACTGAATAGTTTTGTCGTGGATCTTTGATAATTCTTCTGAACAACATCATTAGCATAAACTTCGGGTAGAAGTCTACTTACAGCTCGTCAAAATCGACGTTGATAGTACAAGCTATGAGTTATATTTGGAGAATTCTGAATACTTCACTTTTACCTAATGTTTATGTTGATGATGTTGTTCAGAAGAACGATGAAAGCTTCACGAACGAAATACCATCAAATCTGACAACCTGAGTTGTATATCTTCAATGATGTTGTTCAGAAGAATGAAATACCACCATAACTGACAACTCGAGTTGTCAATCTTTAATGATTATAAAGTGTATTAACCATTCAGAGCTCTTTTTGATGAAGTTTTGTTCTTTGAACTGGAGCTTTCATCGTTCTTCTGAACGACATCATCAGCATAAACTTTGGGTAGAAGTCTACTTACAGCTCGTCAAGATCGAGGTTGATAGTATAAGCTATGAGTTATATTTGAAGAAATTTGAATACTGAAGAGTCCCTCAATGGGGCGAAACGGTTGTCCAGTGCTTCCAGGTTTTCCATGTGAAGTGAACTTATGAATACACATTGATCTGACACAATGAGAGGGTTTGTACTTGACACAATTACGAATGATGAGGAGGCTGCAAAGGATGATGTGAAGCTTGTGACCGTAAAAAATCTTCCTCAAACACTTTACTAGATGATTCTTCAAATTTCTACAGTGGTATTTCACCTGAACTGTATGTTCATAAAGAACGTTTTCATGAAAATTGTATGAAGCCTTGAAGATTGTAATTCTGGTTTAATGCCTCGCTTAGTAAGCATGGTAAGATGACTATTTTTTAGGATTGTCTTTCGGAGGTTGGACAGTTCGCCGTCTGTTGTGTCTTTGAAGTACATTTACCTAAACCTTGAATTTAAAGGTTTAATTAACTTTATCTTTACTCTGGTTCCTTTCGAGCATATTCTTTTAAAACTAAATATTCATGAATAGAATTTTCTTCGTTTTTGTGGTCTGTCATTTTGTTGTTTTGGTTTCAGACTATGCTTAGCCGATCTATGTGGATATCCTTTGCTGATCAATATTTGTCGTAGCCTATCAAGTTCCATATCGATTGTATCCCGGCAACAGATTCTTTGAGCACATATGCAGAGATAGAGGATTGGGTATACATCTGACTTCAACAGAAATCAACATTGGAAATTTATATATCGACCACTAAAGATTGGCGTTCTTCATATCGATCGTTGTAGAGAGCCATCAGGTCCCTAATTATTGACTATTTTTAAATACCCTGGTACGGTCGAGGGTGGAGAGAGTCATCTTTCTCTTTTTCTCTCTTCAAATGCCCCCACATGACCACACATATACAGCCACTGACAGAGAAGTATTGTTTACGAAATTGAGGGGACGGAAAGTGAATATTCGGCACTTTAACCGGGTTCATAAGTTGTTTGAACATCGTTCTTCTGTTGACCTTCATATGCATCATAATCCTTTCATTTCCGTTGTTATTACAATTACACTCTGTTTTTCTTCTTGTTATCTTCAATTCAATCTACTCAGTAATTTTACTGGCGAGCATTCCATATCCGATTGTTGCTACTTACTACTTATAACTATCAGCATAAGTAGTATACACCATAATAAGACTATTCGTAACCGTTAGTGTTATTGTCTACCTAAAATATTAGTATTTTGAATAAATTATACTGTTATCAAACTTATACCCTAATACAGTGAATTTATTTTTATTGGTAAATATGTATGCTACTTATAATGATAATCAGTAGTTTCATTAACATTATTTTTTTTCCTTTAACATTTAGTATATTATGGGAGTTGTTTGTGGTTTGACATTACCATTTTTAATACCAAAAGTTATATTATCCAAGCCTAAAACAAATCCAACTACTGAAGGAGAAGTAAGATATATCTTTTCTATCTATTACCTTATTTGATGTTTATGGTTAAATGTAAAAGTGTTGTACTAATGTCTATTTTGAACAAAATGTCGATTCTCGGTATGGGGTTGTGGAGATTATTAAGTTTTAAGTGAGATCATAAACTAGTCAATGTTAGACCACCATTTAAAACTTGGAAGTACTGAGCTTAGTAGTCTAGAGGTTAGGTGTTCTCGCGCGAGACCGAAGGTCCTGGGTTCGAGTCCTGTATGTGGTATCATGAATTTACACTGCTAAGGAGTTTCATACCAGGATGAAACGGCCATCCAGCGCTTCTAGGCTTTTGATAATGGTCTAGCTTAGATTGACTTATAAATTCAACTATGAAAATACTACAATCTTCACAAATCCATATGCAGATAATGAATAGTTAATTGATGCAGTTTATGCTACTAACATATATTTAAAAGTAGTTCCTATCATAGAATGTTATCTTTGAAAGATCTATTGAAGACTATATTCACACATAATATCTGAAGTTCCAATGACAAGCGAAAATGATCTAGATCAGTGTGAAGAGGAATTCAATTATTCCACTTATGAGTATGAGGTTGTGGAGATGATTATGTTTTTGGTTGAGATCATGAACCAATTGATGTTAGATCATCATTGAAAATCTAAGAGCTATCGACGGTCATTTAGTCCTATTAATATACTCCTTAGCAGTGTGTATTCATGTATCAGTTTAGCCACTCGAAATAGGTTTTTTTTAGAGCTTCCCAATTATTGTTATTACTAAAGTAGTGGCCGAGAACACAGGTGGGGACAACCAAATGTGTTTAAATACAAAGTCAAAAAATCACAGTAAATATTTCATTTGCAAAATGTCAATCAACTGTCCCGAATTTGACTGTTCCTTAGTTTCCACACCAATCATCCATTGTTCTCGTTCTCTTTTCTTTGATCTTCTTAATCTTCTACCACCAGGTATCTCACTTTCGATTGGTGATAAATACTGCTTATATCTATCTACATCAGTAGCACACATCACATTAGTCAGTGTTCACAACTAGACGATAGGAGTCTGTTAGGAATATTTGTCGATTAGGCGTTGAAAGTGATGGTTTGACCTCTATTTTATTCCCTTGAGACTCATTGATGTATATACAATACGTGACAGTATTTCTGTGTTTTTTTTATATTGCTAGGAATCAAGTCCTACTTCTGAACAACAAGGATCTACACAAAGTAATCATACTATGAAATATGTCTTAACTGCAGAAGATGCTGGTAAAAAAGGGTAAGTTACTATTAATCAACCTTGAAATCAGATAGTAGAGAAGATTTGTAGCTTAGATGGGTGATTTTGATGGAGTTTTGTTCTCTGAGATGGAAGGTTTGATTGTGGAGCTTTTATCATCCTTCTGAAGTTTGTGCTGATGATGTTGTTCAGAAGGACGATGAAAGCTTCACGACCAAACCATCCAGCTCAGAGAACAAAACTTCATCAAAAAAAACCTTAGTCTTGATTCCTATTCATACAAGCTAATTTGTAAATGCAATGGATGATTATTTATACAATTGTTTATCTGACCTTTAACTCACTTCTGGTCTAAGCATCTCGATTATCTGACATAGAATTTCGAGGTATGATATTATTTATAGTTGAGATCATGAGTCAATTGAAGCTAGACCACCATTGAAAACCCAAAAGCACTGAATGACCGTTTCGTCCTAGTAAGCGACTCAGCAGTGCACAGCTACGATCCCACACCGAAAGGAATCGAACCGAGAATCTTTAGTCTCACTCACGGATGCTTCACTTCTAGACCACTAAGCCGGAATCTAACGGTTTTAGTGTCTTACTTCATCGAATCCACGATTTTGAGAGGCCTTGTTTTCTTTGTCTTCGATGGGCAAATACCTCACAACAGACACTGTTGAACTCCACTGATCACAGTTTCTCACGAGGACTCCGAGAATTACCTCTCTAAGTAAGTCACTAATGACTAATGACAATACATGTTTATCGAAGCGTCAACCATATCATTATTTTTTATTTAAACTACTCTAAATCGATTCTTTTAAGGTAACAATCCTGATTTTATTATATTTCAGCGTTCGGAAAACGTTACAGGCTAGAACCGTGGAATATATTTCACAGATTCGTGACTTTTATATGGCACCAGTTGTTCGTTTTGTGTATAATACTGTAAGTTGATAATTTATTTTTTGAAAATAAGTGAATTTAAACTTTACTCTAATGCACAAGATAGTGACTATCAAGACTCAGTTGCTAAGTGGATAATGGGATTGCATTTGAAACGAACAATACTGGGTCCGAGTCTCAGAGGGGACATCAACTCTGTGATGCAGGTAAATTTATCTGACGAGCCCTAAATAGGGCGAAACACAAGTTTCCGATTCCACTGCTACCCACTATCCATGTTTGCTTATATTTTCAAGATTGTTGAATCGATAATGTGTTATGTAATAGTGTAGTGAACAAGAACACGACTGGGGAGAGGATGAAACTGAAATTCCGGCACTTTACCCGGGTTAATGGATATGAAGGATCCATCTAGTGGAGTTGGGAAACCCTGATTCCAAACCAATGATGTACATGGGCTCAAGGATCGTGAGGAGACAAAAGGCGTGTGAACCAATTATTGGTGACTGGCTACCATGAGACTGCGTGTCTTATGTTGCTCCATTGTGTTGTGGATCAGACCTTGTGGTCACAGGCTGGTAGTGTAGCCCCTTCAGCAAACCTCCTGCTTCTTTCTTGGCATCCGTTCAGTATCACAGCATATGTATTCAGAGCCTCTTTTCAAAAAGTATCATATTGGTTTAGAAATATGATGGATTATGTAAAGTTTTCAAAGTTGAAATCATGAGTCAATTGAAGCTAGACCACCATGGAAAACCTGGAAGCACTGGACGGCCGTTTCGTCCTATTTTAGGACTCCTCAGCAGTGCACATCCACGATCCCGCACTCGCGAGGTTCGAACAAAGGACCTACCAATCTCGAGCCAGAGCCCTTAACCGATAGACCACTGCTCGAAAATTCGTGGATTAGTTGAAGTTAGACATTAACACCATCGGATCTCTGCTAAGTGGTCTAGAGGTTAGGTCCTTTCTTGGAATCTCGCGAGACGGGATCGTGGATGCGCACTGCTGAGGAGTCTCACACTAGAACGAAACAGTCTTCCAGTACTTCCAGGTTTTCCATGATGGTGGTCTACCTTCCATTCGACTCATGATGTCAACTATATAAAATTACTAAAAATCTTCACAAAGACCCCCCCATCTGATCATTCTTTTTTTTCTTTTTTTTGCCTTTTCAGATTTCATATATTACATTTCTCATCTTATTCAGTTATCTATTATTAGTTGATTTTCGTATAAATATAACAGTTGTTGAATATATTGTTATTGCTTGGGTTATTACATTATTTATAGAAGAAATTAAACAGGTAATTAAAATGGTTACAGCTTTTGTTTTATTGTTGTTGATAGTCACAGTTAAATTCATGAGTCGATGAAAGGCAGATCATCATCGAAAACGGCGAGACTGTAATTTATGTATGAGCCAATCTGAAACCTTCGAGAGATTTCAAGGTCATGGCGTCAATTTCAATACCCGAAGCTCATTTTCGATCGGTTCACAAAGAATTTTAGAGAAGAAGCGGCTACTATTAAGAAGTTCCTGTATTTTTGATTTCGGGTATCAAATGCCTTGTAGATCTTGCACAGAATAACGTGATGTTGTCCTTCGATGTAATATATATTGAAGGAAGACGTTTGTTAGAACAGGAACCTATGTCGCTCGATCCAGATTGAGACTGTGGCATGTTATAATATTTGCCGCAAACTGTATAATGAAAGCACCAGTAACATTATCTGAAATATTCGCAGATGTTACTGAAGATTCGACTGTTCAGTGATATGAGTATGAGTAGGGACATATCTATAATAAAAATGATAAATTTACACAACCGGAGTACACACAAACAATAATGGAGCTATGTGGTCGAGGCTCAGAGGGTTTTCGTGACCTTATCATGGTTCCAGAGATCAACTAATATGGGGCCATATGGATGAGTTCCTCTACCTTTATCCAATACGATTTTGGAACCTTTGAGCCTTTTTCTAATCTTGACAAGTTTTTGGACCATATAAAAGAAGTGTATCCACTTTAATTATTTGGTTTTGTATAGTATATTTTTACTCTATAGTGACTGTTTACTGATTGGCTAACATTCCTCAAGGTCATATTAGATTCGTTCAAAGGTCGTCCATAAATTATGGTCTCGCTTTGAAAACCATGAAAGATTGGGTTGATGTTTCATCATCGTATTAGAACTCTTCTACAGTTCACTTTCACAATCCTGTACATGGGACTCCACTAGTGAATTCAACTGTGAAAGTACTACTATTAAGAATGTAGATAAATTTATGAGACTATACAAAGCTATTACATATATACTCACTTGCTTACGCCTGTTACCCCCAATGGAGTACAATCCGCCGACCAGCATTCTCCAACATACTCTGTCCTGGGGATTCCTTTCTAGTTCTATTCGATTTTTGTTCATTATATATATATATATATATATATATATATATATATCTTATCAGAAAGGATAAACAAGGATAAACTACAACAATGCCACGAACATACAAGTAAAGAACTAGATATATTTGATTACGTAATGGACAAAGGTTAATTCACAAGCATTATAAGCAAAAATGGACAGTGACTAGCAGTGGAATCCAGTTTGACGCGCGTCACTTCTTCCTATTTGTAACTCATCAGCTGGATGTATCTGCTATGTTGAGGCGATACACACAGTATGCACATATGCCAATAAGAGACTGATCAATTTCAGTCCTAAAAATCAATGGGAAGATTCAAACAAACAATACTAAGTTAATTCAAACTTCACCCCATTGCACAAGCAAGTGGCTATCAGGACTCAGTAGCTGAGTGGATAACGCGATGACGTTTGAAGCGAAAGGTACTAGGTTCGACTCCCAGAGTGAACATCAACTCTGAGTTGCAGGTATATCCAGCTGAGGAGTCCCAAATAGGACGAGATGTGCGAGCTGGATTCCACTACTAGCCGCTATCCATCTTTGCCTATAAATAAACAAAATGTTATGAACGTTTGCACTACGAAAACAGGGAATGATCAATAACTAACACCTTTAGAACATATAAGTCAAAACAGCTGATCAAATTAGGTTCATTTGAAGTTCTACTAAACACAAATGATGAAATTAGGAAACATTAATCAAAACTGTTGAGTTTGATAGAAATCATAAACCGATATCAATGTTAGATCATTATTTAAAATCTGAAAACACTTCATAATTGTTTAATCTTTATATAAGACTGCTCAGCAGTGCACATCTATGATCCCGTAAGCAAGACTCGATTTCCAGACCCTTCGTTCTAGCATATAGACGCTTTACATCCAGATATACTGAGTCAGTATCCAACTATGTTGTTGCCTAACTTTAACCAATACATGATATTGCGTAGTCATCCTTTTTTAATAGTTGAGTTGATGAGTCAATTGAAGCTAGACCACCATGGAAAATCTGTAAGCACTAAACGGCCGTTTCATCTTAGTATGAGACTCCTCAGTGACGCGAATCCACGATCTCATATCGCGAGATTCGAACCCAGGACATATCAGTGTCGCACGTGAGCGCTTAACTTTTAGACCATTGAGCCGGAATCCAACAGTATTAATGTCTAACTTCAACCAATCCACAAAGTTGTGTCACCGTCCATCGTACTACTGAACGGCCGTTTCGCCCCATTGTGGGGCTCCTCAACTTAGTTCGTTTACTAAAATTTTCAAATTTTCATATATTTTCTTTAACATTCATTTTCATTGTATATCCGTTTCTTCTTTTTTCCCTTTTTCTTCATTACACTATCTCATTAATATAAATAAAACATTGATCATCATCTTCTTTCAATTCTATACAATCAAGATTGCATGGGTAAGTTATCCTTGATTACTTTTTTCTTAAATACTTCTCTTCAGTATGTGTGAGGGGAGGGGGTAGCTTTTATTTTTTCGTCAATACTTCTCCTTAGTGTGTGTGTGTGGGGGTGAGAGGGGTACTTTTATTTTTTTGTAAATACTTCTCATTAGTGTGTATGTGGGGGGATGGGGGCATAAATATGGACAGAGTTTAGTCAATCTAATCTTTACATGTATCTAATTCAATTGATATTTCCTGGTTCATTTACATTTTTATTAAATTTATTATCACCATCGTCGTTCCCCCCCTTTTTCTCTTTTTTTTTCTTTTCTGTATCCGTGTAATAAACATGCTTCTTTCTCCCATGGAGATGTTCAAATAAGCCTGTTACGTAATCACATCTTATATTTGTATAAGTAATAGTATCAAGGTATTTGTTTGTTTGTTTGTTCTTCGAACAATAATCATAACACTTTTTCGATAGGATATAGATAGATGACTATTTTAGATCATCAACACAAATGTATGTATATATCTATTCCTTATTATAGAGTAGTGAAGATTGTTGAGATGTAATTGAGATCATGAATGGATCAATGGTAGACTATCATTGATAACTTGCAGATATTGGATAACTGTTTTGTTCTAGTATAGGACTCTTCAGCCGTGGGCATCTACGATTGTGCATACGGGATTCAGGCTAAGGAACTTTGGTTTTTTGATGAGAACGTTTAAATTATGAGCCAGTGAGATGGTATCTAACGGTTCATAATCTCAATTAAAACTCAACAATTTTCACAACTCTATACTGATAAATATCATGTGCTTGTTAAGGACTGACTTCAAGAGGGGATTTTTGGAGTCCTCGTTAAAAGCCGTGGCTAGTGGATTTCAACCATGTCAACTGTGAGTCATTCGCCCCCTCCAATTTCGAAGACAGTGAAAGATTGTCGGCCAATATTGTGGATTGGTTGAATTTTGACAAATATATTCGCTGAATAAATAATTATCTAAATATCATTAAACTAATATTCTACTTTGATTGTTTTCATGTCTACTGAATACGTCTCAAACTTCTTTGTTCTTGGTCTCTTTCTTTGAGCTTCTTAACCTTCTGCTAGCAGGCATTTTACTTTCGATTTATGATATATACTACTAATATCTGTCGACATCATTAGCACACACCATGATACAAACTTAACACTGTGTCAAACCAATACCATTTTCAGTTGTATGAGCAGCCTGGCGTCCTTATTGGTTTTTTGTTCTCCTAGCCCGTCCAGTTGAGTCAATATCTACTTCCACTGTACCAATTCTTTATTTCGAACATACATGGTTTATATACAAGCCAAACAGACCACATTGCACCACCAAATAGCAAATAACAATTATACAGGATCGAACCAAAACGTGGCTATGATTATGGGAGACTAATCAATAAAACGGGTATTAATTGAGAATAGTAAATCGTATAGCAGTAGTTACTTACTTACTTACTCACTCCTATTACTGCCAATGGAGTATAGGCCGCCGACCAGTATTCTCCAACCCACTCTGTCCTAAGCCTTCCTTTCTAGTTCTATCCAACTTTTGCTCATTGTTCTCATGTTTGTCTCCATTTCTGGGCGTACTGTGTTCTTCGGTCTTCCTCTTTTCCTTTGACCTTCAGGATTCCATGTGAGAGCTTGTCTTGTAACGCAGTTGAGTGCTTTCTTCAATGTGTGTCCTATCCCCTTCCAGCGCTTCTTCCTGATTTCTTCCTTCACTGAATGGAATCTGGTCTGTTCTCTCTCATAGTAGGTTGTTGCTAATAGTGTCTGGACAACGAATCCGAAGTATTTTGCGTAGACAAACTGTTAATAAACACCTGTAACTCCTGGATGATGGCCTTTGAAGTTCTCCAAGTTTCTACCTTATACAGTAGAACTCTCTTGACATTTGTATTAAAAATTATGATTTTGTTGTTGGTTGAAAATTGTTTTTAGATCCAGATGTTCTTCAATTGTAAATATGCTGCTCTTGCTTTGCTGATCCGCCAGATATATATGCGCCGCACAAATCTCATTTGATTTGTGTGAAGGCTGTGATACTGCTCAGGTGCCCAAAGTGAAGCAGGTGATTTTCTTAGGGGGCCACACCCCGAGCCTATGACCTAAAGATCTGATGTACAAGACAGTGGAGGGTCGTGAGGAAATGTAGTCCCATGTAAGCCGGTGACCAACAATTGATTCATACTCCATTTTTTCCTTCAAGATACTAGAGCCCATGTGCACCATTAGTTTGAAATCAGTGTTTTCCAGCTCTCCTAGGTGGACTTGCCGTGTCCACCAATCCGGTTAAAGCGCCTGACATTCACTTTTCGTCCTCTCAATTTCGTAAACAACAGTAATGCCACGAGAAGGCATTGAGTAGGACTTCCCTGTCAGCGGCTCTTTACGCATGATCATGTAAGAACATTTCGAGAGGGAGGGTGGCCCCTATTCCCCATTCTCAACCTTACCAGGTCATTTGGGGGCACTATTATTATTCCTATCATTATTATATATCTAAGGTTAAATCAAATGATCTAATCATCTTCTCTCCCCTCTTTTTTTTTTCTTTACCTGTTATAGGCTGTATTATCTGGTATTAGTTTTCGTACTTATATCTCTGATGGATGGAATAAATTAGATTGTGCTGGTTTAGCTTTATATATAATTGGTTTTATATTACGTTTAATTGTATTATTACGTTTAGGACAAGAGAATAATTTTAATATAAAATATGAACGTTATTATATTGTTACAGATCCAATACTTGATCCATCACGTATATGTCTTGCTATTAGTTTATTTACATTTTATATAAGATTAATGTATACATTTAGTTTTCATATTGCATTAGGACCAAAATTAATTATGATTGGGAAAATGGTAAGTTTTTTGATTTGTTTCTATGTTGGTTACTATATTTGTTCGTTTTTACATTCATTGAATGTGGGGGGTGGGTGGGGGGTGGAGTGTTAGAAACTATTGAAATCTGAATAGGTATATATAACCATCCCATCCCACCCCCTTCCAGCTATAGGAACATAGTGAAAAGTAGTCGAGGCCGTTCTAAGGAGAAGAATGCTACATTGAAGCATGGTATAACTATTGGAGCTCAATAGCTGTTTTTGCATTGCTTACTCAGAACTATCACAACATTCTTTATTTCCCCCTTTTTTTTGGGGGGGGGTAGATTCATTATTTCTTTCTTTATGAACCAACAGTAATTATCCAAGGAGGTTTTGTGGAGATTTGAGTAATTTTATATAGTTAAGATCATGAGTCAATTGAAGCTAGACTACTGTGGAAAACCTGGAAGAACTGGACGGCCATTTCGTCCTATTGTGGGACTCCTGCCAGAGTTCTAGTGAGAAGTAGTCACCAGTGGAGTTCAACTGGGTCTAATATGAGATAGTAACTCTCTGAAGACAATCGAAGACGGTTGCTCAATTTCGTGGATCGGTTGAATTCCGCGAGGCGGGATTCGAACCCAGGACCTACCAGTCTCGCGCAATGATTCTTTGTAGCAATCGTAATGATTTGTAGGTATAGGTAGAGTGGTTGATTAGGCCAAACTCCACGATCCATGTTACCTCTCACGTTAGTACATGTGATTAGTGCCGTGATTCAGAAGACATGACGAGGACGTGTGAGTGAAGTTTTGCTTCCCAGTGTATAACGATGGTATAATAAAGTTTTATTTGACGATTATCATATAGAAACAAAGTACAAATGTTTAGTTCTAGTTTACTGGTACAACTAAATTAATCTTATCAAAAAAGGGTTTTGTGGAGATTATAGTAATTTATTAGTTAAATTCATGAATCAATTGAAGGTAGATCACCATGGAAAATCTAGAGGCTGTGAACGGCCGTTTCATCCTAGTGTGGGACTCCTCAGTAGTGTGTATCTATGATCCCGCTCGTGGGACTTGAACCTAGGTCTTATCGGTCTCGCGCGCGAGCGCTTAACCTGTAGATCTCTGAGCAGGTTTCCGATGGTTTTAATGTCTAACTTCAACCAATCCATACTAGAACGAAATTGTTTGTCTAGTACTTCCAGGTTTTCCATGGTGGTCTAGCTTTAATTGACACATGGATTCAACCAATAAATTAATCTTCACAACCATCTCATGAAAACGATAAATATCTTTTAACTTAGTGACAAGCTATGAGATAAATCCTTCAGTTTCTAGTACAAATTAATGATTAGGGCAATTCAACCAATTCCGAAATACAACAGATATTACCAACAACATTGAATGATGTCTGTGCAATCTAACTGTTTGCGACTAGTAAAAATTAATAACCGATAATCAGAAGGGGTTTTCTGGAGATTTCAGTATTTCCCATAGTTGAAATCATGAGTCAATTGAAGCTAGACCACTATGGAGAACCTGGAAGTATTGGACGACATTCTCGTCCTATTTTGGGACTCCTCAGCAGTGCGCTTCCACGATCCCGCCTCACGAGGTTCCAACCCAGGACCTACCAGTCTCACTCATATAGTAATAAACTTCAACTTGATAAAATTTCTAATAAACAGTTGATAACCAATATCCGTTGTAATTCTTAGATTATATTTTGACGGTAAGATAAAACCACAGTATCAATCTAAGAAACAAGAACTGAATATTTATCCAATCTGGACTGTTCTCCAAACAAATACATTCGAATTGATTTATTGCCTAAACAATCTACACGTACCCATATACACACGCCCACTTTCAACTCAACGACTTCACATTCCAAGTGTATATATTGTTCATATCCACAATCTGACGCTCAAATTGATTCGGTGACAGGTCATACAAATTCAAATTGACCAAGAATATTATATAGTTGAGATCATCAGTCAGTTGAAGCTAGACCACCATAGAGAACCTGTAAGCACTGGACGGCCGTTACGTCCTATTGTGGGACTCTTCAGGTTTCCATGGTTGTCTAGCTTCATGATCTTAACTATAAAAAATTAATAACATGTCCACGAAACCTCCTTTTGATATTGACCAAGAATAACTTGACATTGTTTTATTCAAACCCATTATGATAGGCGATTGTTGTACAATATCGTGGATTGCTTGAAGTTATACATTAAAACACCATTGGATCACTGTTTAATGGACTAGAGGTTAATCATTCGAGTGAGCGAGGTCAAATGTCTTTGGTTCAATTCCCTTTGATAGAAAATCATGTTTGCGCTCTGATGAAGTGTCCCACACTAAAATAAAACGACAATCCATTACCTACAGGTTTCCATTGGTTGTTCAACATTGATCGATTGGTTATTTCAATGAAACTCAACAATCTCTACAACCTCATAATGATCATGATGGTTTTGATTGTACTAATATATTGTTTCTTCTGTACTATTTAAACTTGTGTTAACTTGATTCGATGGCTTATTTACTCTGAAGAAGTAGCTTATATGAAGTGACGAAACATCTGAAATACAACTTTTTTCTATTCATTAGGATATAGCTTATGTACATATAGTTCACTGCTCAGTTTATTCAACACTTTCAAGTTCAACCTTGGCATTATTACTTACAAGTAGTTTATTGTTTGTTTGCTTTTATCCCATAAGGTGACCAATGATTTAATCCCATTTATGATTATTTTAACTGTGATTATGGTTGGTTATGCAGTGGCTGCACAATCAATCGCTTATCCAAATGGTTTATTTACCAAGGAGAATATGACATTGAGTAGGTTTTCCTTCTTTCTTTTTTCTTTTATTAATCTTTACTCATTTATAAACTAATATGATTATGAGCAAAGATGGATGGTGGCTAGTAGTGGAATCCAGGACGCGTGTCACTTCGTCCTATTTGGAATTCGTCAGCTGGATGTACCTTCATCTCAGAGTTGATGTTCACTCTGGAACTCGAACCCATTACCGTTACCTCCAAACTTCATTACGTTTTCCACTGAGCTACTTAGTCCTGATAGCCACTTGTTTGTGCGATGGGTTAAAGTTTTAATTCATTTAGTATTGTTTGTTTGAATCTTCCCATCGATGTGTTACGACTGCAACTGGTCAGTCTCTAATTGGCATATGTGCACAAGCAAGTGGCTATCAGGACTCAGTGGACAAGTGGATAACGTGATGGCCTTTGAAGCGTAAGGTACTGGGTTCGAGTCCCAAGTGAACATCTACTCTGAGATGCAGGTACATCCAGCTGACAAGTCCCAAATAGGACGAAGTGTCGCGCATCCTGGATTCCACTACTAGCCACTATCCATCTTTGCTTACCATGCTTGTGAATTAAGGTTATGTCAAGGCAATACTCACAGTATGCACATATGCCAATTGGAGACTGACCAGTTGCAGTCCTATGACATCGATGGGAAGATTTAAACAAACAATGCTAAATGAATTTAATATGATTATAAGTAAAGATGGATAGTGGCTATCAGTGAAATTCAGTTTGACGTGCATTTCGCGCTAACTCCCCAATCGACTACTTGAGCGATAACAGAGGAGAGGGAGAGAAAGTATATTGAGCTACGGAATAAAGTGAACGAATACTTGTCTAGATATATAGCATTCTAAGCCCCAGGAAATTCGTACATTTCTTAGCCAATGAAATGCACTTGTCCTTAAGGTCACTTCTGATTGCCATCTAGTGACCTTTTCGTTAGTTTACTTCTGATTGGCTTACCATATCATATTCCGATTAATAGAAGAAAGACTAAGATGGTGGTTGAAGGTAGTCAACAAGAAACTTTGGACCCAAGCTTCATGCTATTTAGCACTTGTCAGCAAGGTTTACCTGTAATCTTGAGGGAACTGATGTTACGTGACGGACTCGATCACGTATCACCCAACTTTACAGTCAGGGATCTTGCCACTGGGTTATCCGGGCCGCGACTGACCTCTTATAGGAATGAGATATAATTACAATTGATTGATCACTGGGTGGTGATCAATCCAACTTACTGACGGGTGCCAAATAGCACGAGGTTGTAAGGATTGTTTAGTTTTAATTGAGATCATGAACCGATCAATGTTAGACAACCAGTTGAAGTTCTGGGTTCGAATCCCGCTTGATGGATCGTAGGCGCACACTGTTGGCGAGTCCTATACTAGGACGAAACGGCTGTTCAGTACTTCCAGGTTTTCAATGGTGGCCTGACACTGACCGATTCGTGATCTCAATTAAAATTATTAAGGAGTTGAAAATATCAATGTTCATGCTTTAAAAAACTGATATAGAACAGAGATGTGATAGATAACTATTCACCTGAAGTATATGTAAGAAGGTGAAGAAGAGGAACCAAATATATCTCAAGAAATAGCTATTAAGAATATGAAAGGGTGTTAAGAACATGGTGAACTAAGGGATTCAATATACTGCTTCTGCACATGAATATCAGGTTTGAACTGATGACTTGCTGAAGTCTTTGATATGTAGAAGGTACGTTTTCGATATCCTTTGGAAGCGATTCGCCTTAGTTCGATGACTGTACTGATTGTTGATCCGATATACGTTATTAGAAGACTATTATTTACTTAGTTACCATAGCTAATATGTAACTTTAGATGGTAAATAACTTTTAGTACCTCAGTCAGTCACAACGTAGAACTTCGTACGTACGTACATCAGTTCGAGTTGCCATACCAGTACCTCAATTAATGATGTAATCACCCTGTATCTATAGTATAGAGTTCTGTAGGTATAAGATAATCAATAGTTAAAGAAAATGGTAACATCGAAAAGAAAACACACTTCGCTGAAACCTCTTCCTACAGCTACATTATCGAAAATGACTAAGAGCAACACAATTCATTATAATATACATACTTCCTTACCTAGGATCTGAAAACGAACACTTCTAACCTGTTTCTAAGTTCAAAAGTCTGACTATGGTCGCATTACATCGTGAATTCATTAACCTAAGAGTAATACATCCTAGGATACCTACACAATGATCTAGAAGTTAAGTATTCATACACAGGATCATAAGTCCTTAGTTCGATTCCTATATGAAGGGTCATGAATACACCCCTATTGATGAAACTCATGCCTTTAGGCTATCAATGGTAATCTAATTTAGATCAGTCTGTAATTTCACACAGTTCATACTGACAGTTTCTCTCGTTTTCATCATTTAGAGTTTAACAAAACAACAAGAGTACACCCTGATTCATTCTTTTCTAAGTTTCATTTATTTCTTTCGAACTGACATTCTAATCCTTGGTATCACTACTATCAATACACTTGAAGAGGTCATTATCAACTCTATGATAGGATTATTGCAAAGCTTGAATAGTTCTCTTCTCTCCCCCCCTTTGTTGTTGTTGTTGTTGGCCAAAGATTACGGTTACACTCACAACAACAAAAACAACCAAAAAATCCTTCAAATTGAGGTCATTCCTCATAAATATGACAATGATAATCTCAACTTGATGTTAAAAAGTTTCTCTTTTTTTTGTTGTTTCTATTGTTAGATAACTAGATAGAAGGATAAACCTTTATGGATTCTTAATTATTCTTCATAGTGTTAATGAGTAAAGATGGATAGTGGCTAATAGTGGAATCCAGTTTGATGTGCGTTTCGTCCTGTTTTTGGACTCATCAGTTGAATGTACTTGCATCCCAGAGTTTATATTCATTCCAGAATGCAGATACACTTAGAATAGACATAAGAGTGAATATCAACTCTGAGATGCAGGCACATTCAGCTGATAAGTCCCAAATAGGAAGAAATATGCGTCAGACTGAATTCCACTGCTAGCCATTATCCATCTATGCAGTCCCATGGTAGCCAGTGACCAACAATTGATTCATTCGCCATTTGTTCCATCAGTATACTAGAACCCATGTGCACCATTAGTTTGGAATGAGGGTTTTCCAACTCCCCTAGGTGGATTTTCCGTGTCCACCAACCCGGTTAAAGCGCCGGACATTCTCTTTTCGCCCTCGCGATTTCGTAAACAACAGTAATGCCACGAGAAGGCAGCGAGTAAGACTTCCCTGGCAGAGGGTATATACGCGTGGCCGTGTGAAAGTGTTTGGAGAGAGAGGGTGGGCCCTCCCTACTGTTGGCCGTACCAGGGCATTTGGGGGCACACCACAATAGGAATGTGAATGTTTATAATATAGTTACTTAATAGTTAGTTATCCAATAAGAATATACGTATAATATCAGTCCATAAGTTATCCCTAACGGTTACTATTCATTTATTCTTCGTCCGTATATAACAGTATCCTTATATCAAGACATGAATACCTTGAATTGGATCTTTAATAGAGATGTCGGTGAACAATAATGAAATATCTTTCATTATTTATTAGATAGATATCAGTTTGTGAAATGACTTCTTTTCAGATTTTATATGGTTGAAATCATGAGTCAATCGAAGTTAGACCACCAAAGAAAACCTGGAAGCACTGGACGACTGTTTCGTCCTATTGTTGGATTCCTCAGATTTTCCATAATGGTCTAGCTTCTATGGACTCATGATTTCAACTATATAAAATTACTAAAATCTCAACAAAACCCTCCTTCTAATCTTTTCAGATTTACTAATCAACTTATCAGGAAACTACCTGTCAGTAGAAATATTCTTGTCTTCATGAGTCAATCTAAACTTCATAATGAATCTCCTGAAGTTCTCGTAAGAATTCATAACCAGTAGATCGTAATTCGTGTTAAGTATGATACATTTTACCACCTTAAACAATAGATAAAAGGTTTCACAAGATCATAGATCGATTGAAGTTAGACAATAACATCGTTAGACGTCGGCAAGTTGAGTATTTCAGAGGTTAGGCGTTCGTGCACGGATCGAAGGTTCTGGGTTCTAACAAGGTAAATGCTTACTTCTAAAGAGTCTTATGCTAGTATAAGACGGTTATCCAATACTTCTAAATTTTCAATGTTACCAATCTAGCCTAGATCAATTATATAAAATTACTACAATCTCCACAAATCCCTATTCTGATAGTAATAATAATAATGTTATTCAGTTAGATCCCTTTCTAGTTTATACTAATCTTTAGTATTAAATTATTCACGGTAATCCATTTTATAATTAATGATCATATCATTCTTAGAATTAGTTAATTATTCATTTACATGCCTAGTTATCAAGCATGATTGTAATAGTACTACTACTACTACTACTACCACCACTACTACTACTGATACTACTACCAATGCTACTAATACTACCAATAGTAGTACTACTTCTACTATTAGTAATGGTAATAGTAATAATAATACTGTTTCATGTTCTTTTTGTCGTTTCACATTCATAACATAATAATGCTTGATTCCCCTCCCCCCCCCTCAATTCACTTTTATAATTGTTGTTGTTGTTTTGTTTCTTTTCTATCCTCTAACTTATTCAAACGATCTATTCAATTTGCAAATGGAAGATTCTGAAATTAAACATATGACATTTGCTGATATTATATTTTCAATGTATACAACTGCTTATTTTCAAATGTTTGGTGATTTTAGTTTAGATGCATTACAAGGTGAAGGTAAGTTGATATATTGGTTATGAATAATTGATGTATTAGAAGAAAAACAAACAACAACACTGACATTCATTGAATTGACATAGTAAACAAACAAACGAACAAACTGTCATCTATCTGGGATTATAGAGATTGTTCCATCTTTGATTAAGATCGTGAATTATTCAATGTTAGAACACTAGTGAAAACCTGAAAGCACTTAATGGATGTTTCGTCCTAGTATGAGAGTCCTCATCATCTGTTTTTTTTCAACTTAGTTCGTGTACATTGATTTAGTTTAACATATATTGAGTAAATTTGTATTGTAATAAGAAGATTGTAGTTGGACGGTCTTTGACAGGAGTCAGGCAACAATAAAAACAAAATTAGTTATTATTCAAAATTTGTGGTTTAATCTGTTGAGTAAATGTTTTCAATCAATACGGTCTAAAAAAATTGGTAGTTTAATTTGAACTACTTGTGAGTAGTTAAAATGTTTGTACAAAATAAAGTGATCAAATTGATCCATTGTGTCATTGAAGAAGATAGAAGTCAATTCAATGAAGACAACTTTTCTTGTGTATGACTTCGTTTATGAAAGTTATACAATCTTATTTATGGTCAATTTATTCATCACAAGTAATTGTCGATAGTGAAGTAGAATGGTATTGAATGGATAAAACAAGATGAAGTGAGGTTGTGTGATAAGCTGTTTATGGAGATCAGATATTTGGCTAGTGAATAGTAATAAGGTGAAGAGAAATATCAAGGAGATTCTATACAGATACTTTAGAAGTAAAAAGTTAGATGGGAAATCAACTTTATTGAGACTTTGTGATTTAATGTGTAGACATGTGGAAATCATGTTTATAAATAGATCAACACTAATTCTTTGGTTTACAATCAATCTCAGTATACAGTACTGTTATATTGACTACTACTCCAAATACAGGTTAGTATATTCATACTTGAGAAGTGACAGATGAGTCTTGATGTGCGACGAAGTTCTTCAAATGTTTTTTTGATATATATGTCTTATATGCCATGTGTAATTATCAAAGGGAATTATTTTAACTGTAGTCAACTCAAATAACTTACCAGCTATCACTTGAACTATAAGTGCACATTGTTGCTTGATGGCCAACAGAATCTGTAATTATCTAATCTATTCGGAAAGTAACGAGAAAAATATACATTCCATGAATGTAATAGTTTCTAGTTGCTAACCAATCTACTCATTCTTTTGTTATGATCATTATTAGTAGCAATACAGTGTATTAATTTCTAATTTTTTTTCATCGAACAGATCGAACATGTCAAAATCATATGTGCCCTACGAAAACATCACGCTGGCTTGTACCTATTATGCTTGGATTCTATGTGTTATTAACTAATATATTGATGTTCAACTTACTTATTGCCATGTTTTCGTAAGTGTTATCATTACAATTTGTTACTCACATACTTAATTACTTACGGACTTACAACTGTTACTTCTTATAAAAGAGCATAGACTGTCCACCAGGAATCTCCAGCGAACTCTGTCCTGGACAATCCTTTCCAGTAGTTTACAGTCACTATTCATCCTTTTGATGTCTGCTTCCAATTCTTGAAACAGTATGTTTTTTGATCTTCCTCTTTTCATTGCTTCCTTGCTTCGACGTTTCCAAGATGGGACTGGCCTCATGATGCAGTTTGATGATCTCCGTAATGTATGTCCCACCCACCTGTGACATCTTTTCCTAATTTCCTCTTCATTTGGAAGCTCGATTTTTCTCTCCCATAGTAAGTTATTGCTCATGGTATCCGACTAACAGATATGGAGTATATGGCATAGACAACTGCTTATACACACCTGTTCGTTTGTGATAATAGTTGCATTTGTTCTCTAACTTTCAGTTCCGTATAGTACAACTATGTTAGCGTTCGCACTGAAGATCCAAACTTTAATGTAGGCTGATAGCTGTTTTGAGTTCCATTACAATTTCGTTAGGTTGTTATATAACAAGAGTTTATTTTACCAGCACTAATTAAGAGTCGTATAACGACTGAGACTCAGAAATTATGAATAAGTACTATTTTTATAAATTCCAGTTGCTTGATCAGCATGTACAAGTCTTCATCCTTCAATTTACGTTGTTCCACTGTCTTATGGATTAGACCTCTATGTCAAAGGCTCGGGGAGTGGCCTCCTAATGAAAACAACCTACTTCGGTTTGGGCGCTCGGTTAGTATTCCAGCCTTCACACAAATAGAATAACCAAGTGTTTCACTTACATATACGTTGTCTCCTTGTATCAATGTTTATGTGTTCAAATAAATAAACCGATAAGTCACATGTACTGCCAAAGTTATATTTATTGGTCTAAACATTGAACTGACATTTGGGTTAGATGACCGTAAAGTGATAAGTCGATTTACTAAGTTTGTTAATATGCACATGAATATGATATTAAAACTACACTTGAAAACTGTACCAGATCTATCGTACAAAGATCTCTAGTTTTAATAACAAGAACCTCACAGGGTTAACCCGAAGATTTTCTCATTAAATTACCACTGATTCCAATTTATTATGAATCAAAGTCAAAAGTGGGTTGGAGAATGCTGGTCGGCGGCCTATGCTCCATCAGGAGAAACAGGCGTAAGTAAGTAATGTCGAAAATAAGACACTGTTTTTTATTATTTTTAATTTATAAGATGAACTACTGTTTCCAATATAAGTAGACTAAATTTTAACTAATAATTTTTTATGCAATTATTTTACAATTAATTAGTAAAACCTATGAAGAAATCGAGAGTGCATCAACATATTATTGGAATTATCAAAGATATCAAATGATCAATGATTATGTTCATAGATCACCACTTGCCCCACCAATCATTATTGTTTGGCATTTCTATGAAGCATATAAAGCTATTGGAAATCAATGCGCAAGTTTAAGAAATGCTGAAACAGCAAAATATAATCCATTTTGTAAATCAGTTATTTTTACTTATAATTATGATTATTAATGTATCAACCTAATAAGCCACGATACTTATTTGCGTTTAGCTTTAAATTGTCGTACGAATTAAGTGTACATGATCTATTTATTCATTAAATCAGTTGAAATCATTAGTCGATTGAAGCTAGACTATCATGGGAAACCTGGAAGCACTGGATGGTCGTTTCGTCCTATTGTGGGACTTCTCAGTGGCAGTGCGCATCTACGATCCCGCCTCACGATATTCGAACCCAGGACCTATCAGTCTCGCGCGTGAGCACTTAACTTCTAGAACCACTGAGCCGACCTGAATCCAACGGTGTTAATGTCTAACTTCAACCAATCCACGAAATTGAGCAACCGTCCACCATTGTCTTCAGTGAGTTGATATCTCATAACAGACCTGGTTGGACTCCATTAGTGATAGGTCCTGAGTTTGGATCTCATGAAGCGGGATCGTGGATGCACACTGCTGGGAAGTCCCAAAATAGGGCGAAAAAGCCGTCCAGTACTTCCAGGTTTTCCATGGTGTTCTAGCTTCAATTGACTCATGATTTCAACTATTAAATTACTAAAATCTCCACAAAAACCCCTTCTGATATTGAATCCGTATTCATTTTAACCGGTTCCTAAAAGTTATGGGATGATAGCTCGTTTAATTAGAAGCTTATATAGAACGAGATCGTTTGTTTGTCGACGTACTCACACACACACACATTTTATGATCTTACACACGTCCACTACGAAAGAAATCTGGTCATATATCTTATGTGCAGAGCGAAAATGATTTGTTCAAAGTTTGACACGTGTTACTGATGTCAACAGATATAAGTAGTATGTACCATCAATCAAAAGTGAAATGTCTGGTTGTTGAAGGTTAAGAAGATCAAAGAAAAGAGGATGAGAACATATAGTTATTGGTGTGGAAGCGAAGAAACGATAGAGTCTAAGACAATTGATTGACATTTCGCAAATGAAGCATTTACTGTATGGTTCTCGGATTTTACCAAGATATTCTGTAATGTTTTTTAAAACACATTTGGTTGTCCCTATTTATGTTATCATTCACTCAAAGAGGATGCTGTAAAAGAGTTGTGGTTTATCAGTAGCATACTGATGGAGGTAGGTTTCCTTCGATGTTATCTAAAGAAGTATACGTAGACACAAAAAATAACGTTGCAGATATCGACCTCTAGTAGCCAACTCCCATTCCTAAAAACTACAATCGAATGAGGATGTGGTTAGCGATGTTTTGCGTGATCATTTCGAGTGATTTATTATATACCTTCGTCATTTTGCATCTCCTATATATAGCGGAAGTGGTAAGGATCCGAACCAAGAATCCTAAGTTTTTGAATTCAGAAGAAATTCGTGAGAATTCTGTCCCTTCCTTGTTGTCTTCCATCTCATTTCGGGGATTTAGTACTTATAACTTGACGATTCTATACAAATGGACTATTGTTATATATATATAATCTTTATTCATGGCTATGCTTATCTTACATTTGTTTTACTTGTTGAAGGTGTACGATTTACTGATGTGAAAAAAGAAAGGGAAATGGTCAAATGGGAACATATGAAAGCTATGGATTATTTAAGAGAACCATCAACTAAAGCAACTGGAAAAAGAGGCGTAGCTGAATCACGTGCTGTGGTATTTCGTGGTGGTGGAGGTGTTGGTCCTGGTCAAGGACCAGTAATGGATTTAAAAAGTGAAATGTCCAGTGTCACAGAGGTAATATTAATACTATTCAAGGATAATCTAAAGTCCTTTAGTATATCAGTGAACATATGTCGAACATTTGGAATGCAATCCAAGATATTCTAAACAAAATATGATATACTTCACTACATATGACCAATACACTTGGCAATAAGGCTAGAGTGTCTCAGCATATGATAGATTGATAGATTAATAGGAGCAAAACAGATTTATTCATCTAAAACCAATGAAACGTCTAACTTTGTCACTGATGTGTGGGCGACAATGATAATGATTGGTTGTTTTGCTGAGTCAGATATGTAGATAGTGTGACAGGTGTTATATGTGTGATATATATTCCCCTATCTTCATTATTATTGATTAACTGTTCCTTGTTGTTGGATTGTGTCGGATTTTGGGTGTGTGGAAATATATTGACGTCCTAGTCAATCAGGCTAATCTCATGTTCTTGATCTGAGTTGTGTGTTGAAGTCGTGTAGAATAGACGATACTGGGTGGGAAATCTAGTGTAGATATTCATCTAAGGTAAATTAACGTTCCACATACGTGTAAAAAGTGAAAGGACTGTTATAACAAGAAACCCTAGAGTTATAACAAGTATCCTACCGTTTATAATAGTCACCTACTACATTAGTCTACAATGGTGACTTGTACTTACTCTTGATATATAATGAAGACATTCACTCGATCTGCAATCTTTATTAAATTGGTATGGTTCTTTAAATGATGCATCGTCTAATATAGAGGATTTAACTATAAAGCTCTCGTTGCTTTCCTAGATAATATGACCATCAAAAATTCTGGAAAGCTAAGAGTCCTCTTCTTGTAACCTTATTTCTGATCATTATTATCTTGGTATTTGTACACCAGTTTAGAGAAAACTAAAAGGCACATAACATAAGATACCTATTTTGTCATAGTTGTAGACTATTCATCAGTGTTTACATATAACTATTCACGAAATCGGACTATAGAACTGTGAGTATCATGACTGATTAGATGCTTTTTAACCGCTAATTCGAAATCCAGTGGTTTACACCTTCAGCTTCTGCCAATTCACGACTCAATACCAAAACTGCTCTATGTTGTTTGTGGATAAGTAGCACATTTCCAACACAATTGTATTACATCAAGAATGATATTACAATAGAGTTTCAACAAATCTATTTCATATATAGTTGAAATCATGAGTCAATTGAAGCTAGACCAACATGGAAAACCTGGAAGCAGTGGACGGACGTTTCGTCCTATTGTGGGACTACACAGCAGTGCCAGCCCAGTGGTCTATCGGTTAAGTCCTCGCGTGCAAGACTGATAGATCCTGGGTTGGAATCTCGTGAGGCGGGATCGTGGATGCACACTGTTGAGGAGTCCCACAACAGGACGAAACAGCCATCCGAAGCTTTTATTTCAAACTAATGAATAATAAACACATCATTGTAGACAAGGTGTCAGAGAGGTAGTTGACCTTTTTTACTCTCCCATAATAACATGATCATCATTTTTTTATTTTGTATTCTTCTCTTTTCCCCATATATATGACTCAGGGTATTGGAATGGAATTAGAAAAACGATTTAAAGAGATTGATAATCAATTTCAACGTTTCAATGATGTTGATTCACGTTTAAATGATGTAACACAGTTATTAACAAATTTATCTGAAGTAATTAGTAATGTGACGGAAACACAACAACGAGTAAGTTGCGTATACTTAATACTAAGATGATTTCGTCGGAGAGCTTCCACATTGTTCTTCTGTACAACATTGTGCTGATGATGTTGTTCAAAAGACCCCCCTAGATGAATCCCAAATATCCATCAACCCGGTTAAAGTGCTGGATATTCGCTTTTCCCCCTCTGACGTTCGTAAACAGCAACCTTGCCTCGAGAAGGCGATGAGTAGGACTTCATTGTCAGTGGCTGTATATACGTAGTCATGTGAGAGTATTTTGATAAAGGAGGAGCGAACTCACTCACCCTCGGGCGTACCACGGCATTTGGAAGCGATTTGTATATAGTCTGTCAATCAGGTGAAATCATTAATGGTGAGTAGTTAATCTAACATAACAGTCAGTGGGACTACAAGCCTATATGTAGATAACGATGGTTTCGAGGACATCTAATCTTCACAACATAATGATGAGGTCTGATTGAGACAAGTTTGATGAAATAATGTTTTCTTTAAGGATTTTTTTTAAACAAACTGTATTATTTTTGAGTTCTGTTTCATTTTCTAGATTATTCGACAAATAAATGAACTTCCTACTTGTCAATGTAATGAATTCACTGATGAAGTTGTTCCTGTACAAAAATCCACTACACATCAAACTGATTCAGGAACAGCAGAGACTAGAAAACGTACAAAACTAGAAGTAGCTATTCAGTCTGCATTAGAAGCAGCTAAAGATGTACTAAGACCACCAACACCACCACCGCCACCACCACCACCTCCTCCACCCCCAAGGTAAGTGTGTTTGTGTGTACCTGTATATGACTATAATGAATGAAGACTTAATAGATGTTAAACAGTGTTGATTGACTTTCAATGGTTTAACTTACTTACTTACGCCTGTTGCTCCCAGTGGAGTATAGGCCACCGACCAGCATTCTCCATTTAAATATCATTCAATTCTCAACATCGTCTCATTCATCAGTAAACAGTTTCATTGCTGTTGTATTACTAGTGGTAGCAGTGTGGTGAATACTATTAACAAGATTTTTTGTAAGTAGTATATATTGGAGAGTGGGATGGAGGTTGTTACAGTTGACAGACAGAGAGAAGAGTTTCAGCATGTCAAAAAGCATAGAAAAGGCAAAAACATGGATCTAAGAAGAGAAGACAGTTTAGAAATAACTGAACTTTAGAATATACCACAAGATACAAATGGATAATTGAAGGCTGACTTTCATTTCAGTTTATATTATGTATTAAATATTTAACATATTCTGTAATTTCTTTAGGGAATCACCTGTTCTGTTAGCTGCTGTTGTTCCTGGATCAGAAGATGATTCAAGTGGTTCAGAAGAAGGTGGTGATCCTTCAGCTGATCCAGTTTTAGTACCTCAAGTTCCAGATATTAAAACTGGACGAGTTATAGAAAGAACATTAGGTGATCATCGATTATGGAGAATGGCTCCGTTTAATTTTGAAAAATATCCTGGAATGAGAATGAATGTACCTCCTGAACGAATGGCATGGACTGTAAGTATTGCATTAGATGGATACTTCGTTAGCTTTAGCGTTTTTTTTGGGGAGGAATTGGTTTTCTACGGGATGCGGTCGGTAACCCCATGCCCAACCCTCCTCCTTTATCCGGGCTTGGGATCGGCAGTAACCCCCGGAGGGGCTAGATGTTTCTAGCAAAACATCTATTGAATGCTGATTGGATAAAGGGTGTCTCAGCATTTACAGAGCAATCTCTTGGCATTTTCTCGAGGAATTTTTTGGATCTCCCCAACAATAATAAAAGTTTATTTGCTTTCATAACCATTTATAAGTATACTCTATCACTTCTAATAACTATGCATGAGGATCACTTACTCCGATGTACTAAATCATACTTACAAATGTAACCGCTTAATGAGATGGTAGAGAAGATTTGTAGCTTAGGTGGGTGATTTTGATGTAGGTTTGTTGTCTGAGCTGGATGGTTTGGTCGTGGAGCTTTCATTGTCCTTCTGAACGACCAAAGCATCCAGCTCAGAGAACGTAACCGCTTAATGCTACTTCAGTTACAGTGTAGCCTAAAATTATTTTTCCAATTATGATTATAGAAGTTCTAGTAATTGCTGATTTAAGATCCAGTTACAATACAAGGCTCTTCTTCAACTCTCTACTGAATGGAAGGTAGATTGATGTAGAGATCTTCTCAGTGGTTCAGAGTCCGAAAGTATGAATACTTTGTATATATTTAAGTACTTATGAAAGTGTATGATCTGAGAGTGATTTATTGATCTTGTAGTACCGTGCTTCGTTAATCGTTCACCTCAATAACCGTTATAGTACAAATCTTAACGGTGCATAAAATCAGAAGGCGAAGGAAAGCGGCAACTATAGTTTTATTGACAAATGACGCAGGTCAAAAGAAGAGAAGAGAGAGAAGCAAAATGATATGCAATGGAGAAGGCGAATGAGCCTACTAGATTTAACTAAGCGTGGCTTGAGAAAAATGAATAGATTGATCTATCCAGAAGCTAGGATAACTTATGTAGGCTTGACATAGTACCAGCCCATACGTAATAATCTGAAATACCTCCACATCATGTTTTGATGTGAATGCGATATAACTAAGTGAAATACGATGTATAGCATTCATAACTTCGGTCAACTCTCTCAACTGTCATTTAATATTAAAGATGATACCTGTCTCATTTCTTCTGATTGAATTTCTTTAATAGGACTTCAAGAAGTCGCTCTTTGAAGTTAGTCACTCATAAGTTCATGATCATTATGTTGAGGTCAGATGTATGGTTTTAGGTGAGTATGGCTAGTATAGTATGGAGTACTTTGGAAGTAACCTATAGGCGATTTAATCAAAATTCAACATCATTTCTTAAAGTCATAGACTATTGGATGTAGATGTGTTAGTCTAGTGCAGATTACCCGGTTATGATCTGCGCGACTGTCGTAATTAATGGTTAAATATTTTGGGTAATATAGTGATGCTCTTTTTTTCTCTACCATCGGCTAATACCGATACTGCTTTTAATGTAGTGGACGAGAACACACAAATGGGGATAACGAAAGGAATCTGAATACTGAATTACAGAATACCTAAGTAAAATCTGAGAACTATATAGTAAATACTTCATTTGCAAACGATCAGCCAGTTGTCTCAAACTACACTGTTCCTTTCGAAAGTATCAGTCAGTCATCTCAGACTTTACTATTCCTCCACTTCCACACTAATCATTCACTGTTCTCGTTCTCTTTTCTTTGATCTTCTTAACTTTCTACCCGAATAACTTAGTGGTAGCGTCTCTGACTGTGAAGCTGAGTGACACGGGAACGAATCCGTCAGGGAGCACCAGTTCCCTCAAGATTAGAGTTTCACCTTGCTGACGAGTGCCAAGCAGCACGAAAGCCGGGTCCAGGGTTTCCTGTTGACCACCTCCAACCACCATCTTATCTCAATATATAGTGCACTTAGTGTCGAGCCACCTAGACTAGTAGCCACATTGCAACTTGATCGATAGCATTCGATCAGCACTAAGAAGGAATTGACACGCATGATATTGATCACCACCCAGTGATCAATCAATTGTGATTAGCCTTCTACCTTTAGACATTTCACTTTCAATTGATGATACAAACTACTTATAACTGTCGATATCAGTAGCACACACCACAACAATACATTTTGAACAATCTGATCACACATATACTTTTAAAAAAATTCAAACCCCCCTTTGTGTATTCGGAAAAAACAGTTTGTTCTCAGCCATAAACCTACCCTGGTCATATTATTAGCTTATTATCCAGAGTGATTAGGTTTCAAATTGTTTTCACATTATTATTATTAAGATCCTTGTCGCCTCTTACCCCCCCCCATTTCCAGTTCTTAACAAGTATATATGTGGTCAGATTGTTCGTAATGTATTACTGTAATATATCATCACATAGTTCTGATAATCATCGTCTTCTTATTACACTATCGAAATTTCGTGGATTGGTTGTAGTTAGACATTAACACCGTTGGATACCGGTTCAGTAATCTAGTGGTTAAGCGATAGAGCTCGAGACTGATAGGTCCTGGATTAGAATCTCGCGAGGTGGGATCGTGGATACGCACTGCCGCTGAGGTGTCCCACAATAGGACGAAACGACCGTCCAATTCTTCCAGGTTTTCCATGGTGGTCTAGCTTCAATCGATTCATGATTTCAACTATTGAAATTTATCATATTGACTCACTGCTTTCATATACTTTCATTAAATAAATAGGTTGAATATCCGGATTATTTTGCCTATGATGCTTGTGAAGAAATTTTATTATTTCCATCAGAAGAATCCCATGATGGTGTCAAGTATGATAAATATTTTTTTCTTTTTTCATTAATTGCATGTTTCTTTAAATGGATCATCTGAGTGGGTTGGCTTCCTTTATGCATTCATTACATTGTACAATTAGTTACTAACGTACTGTATAGTTACTGACGATGATTTACAGGAATGAAGCATGATTTTGAGATGGTTGAGAAGATTTGTAGCTTAGGTGGGTGATTTTGATGTAGGTTTGTTCTCTGAGCTGGATGGTTTGGTCGTGGAGCTTTCATCGTCCTTCTGAACGACATCATCAAACACTTCACTTCTACCCGAAGTTTGTGCTAATGATGTCGTTCAGAAGGATGATGAAAGCTCCACGACCAAACCATCCAGCTCAGAGAACAAACCTACATCGAAATGAAGCATGATTATGTAGTTTCCCTTTTGAGCATGTCATACTTCTATTACTTGTCATTCAATATCAAACTATCCTAAAATGATTGAATGGGGGATAAAATTGTTATTTTATAGTTGAAATCTTCACCAACCCCCCTTCTGATATGAATCAGCAT
Source organism: Schistosoma mansoni (assembly GCF_000237925.1). NCBI lineage: Eukaryota > Metazoa > Platyhelminthes > Trematoda > Strigeidida > Schistosomatidae > Schistosoma > Schistosoma mansoni. The sequence goes on along the minus strand of NW_017386007.1, from coordinate 1,135,633 downwards.
ATGTTTACTAGTGACTGGCTTCATCAGGTATTTCCTGGAGTTCTAGTAAGAAGCAGTAACCAGTGGAGTTGAAACCAGGTCTGTTGTGAGTTTGTAATTCACTGAAGACAATAGTGGATCTTTAGTTTAACTGAAGATTATCAGTATTCTTATTATAGTCTAAGATCACTTGAAATATTAACCTTAACATATTCGATTTGAATAAGTTTTCTTTTGTTAAATGCATGACGATCATTATTCATAGTATATAGTTCATTGCTTCTTCGACACTATGAAGTTCCTGAGAAGATTGTCAACATTATTCGGAACTCATACGATGGACTACAGTGCAAAGTAGCTCATGGAGGACAGCTGACAGATGCATTACCAGTAAGGACAGGAGTCAGACAAGGTTGTTTACTCTCCCCCTTCCTCTTTCTTCTGGTGATTGACGGGTTATGAAGACGTCGACATCTGAGGGGATGCGCAAAATGCAATGGAAATCTCAGAATCAATTAGACGATTCGAACTTCGCCGACGACTCAGCCGTCCTATCTCATACATACGAACAAATACAGACGAAGACAACAAATGTAGAAACAGCCTCCGCATCAACAGGCCTCAACATACACAAAGAAAAAAGCAAGATACTCAAATACAAAACAGAGAACACCAACCCAGTCACACTTGATGGAGAAACTCTGGAAGATTTAGAAACATTAATGTACCTGGGAAGCACCATGCATAAACAAGGAGGATCGGATGCAGATGTAAAGGCGAGGATTGGCAAAGCAACGACAGCATTCCTACAAATGAGGAACATATGGAACTCAAAACAACTGTCAACTAATTTCAAAGTGAGAATCTTCAATACGATCGTCAACATAGTCCTACTGTATGGAGATAAAACGTGAAGAACTACTACATCCATCGTCAAGAAGGTACAAGTATTTATAAACAATTGTCTACGCAAAATACTCAATATTCATTGGCAGGATACTATCAGCAACAGCGTTTTATGGGAGAGGACAAACCAGCTTCCATCTGAAGATGAAATTAGGAAAAGACGTTGGAAGTGGACCGGACATACATTAAGGGAATCACCAATGTGCATTACAAGGTAATCCCTAACTTGGAATCGTGGAAAGAAGCGGAAAAGAGGAAAGCGAAAGAACACATTACGCTGGGAAATAGAATCAGATATGAAAAGGATGAATGTTGACTGGAAAGGATTTCCCAGGACAGGGTTGAATGAAGAATGCTGGTGGGTGGCCTATGCTCCTCGACGAGGGGTAACAGGTGTAAGTAAGTAATTAAGTATGTAATGGTTCATTGGTAAACTAATACAATTATTCATGAAGTGCATATTACAGTTGCATTATACTATCAGTTACTAACACAATGTGCATATGAGTATACTGTTATGCTTTATATCTTGCATAATCAATCATATATAACTGCATATTAACTGCATGATGAATCGTCTCTGCACTGAAAATCAAAACACCTACTAACAAGGCAAACAAAGTTAATTCTAAGTCTTATTGCTTCTTTCCTCTGTTGAAATTGATGAAACTGATGATCTCGTCATATCCAATACGACTACTTCAAAATGGATCCATATACAAATCCTGAAATGAATACACTTAACTTAAACGTATATTGATTATGTCACACGTTTGTCCATTCATGTTGATAATGTTGATGATGATAACTGACCTTATTATGCAGTTTTACCCATGGAAACATCGTATTTACTTTTCAACATAGTGAAAATCTACGTACAATCAATTTTAATCAATATGATGCAAAAGCTAAATTACGTAGACAAAGTTTACTTGGTCGTTATCGTTTAGATTCAACAACTGGTGCACCATTAAATCCAATGGGTAGAACAGGTTTATTAGGTAAAGGTTTATTACCACGTTGGGGTCCAAATCATTCATTTGTATTATGTATAACAAGATGGACAAGAGATACACGTACTGGTGCACAAATAATAAGAAGTAATCGTGGTGTATTACAATATTTAGCATTAGAACGTAATAAAAGATTATGTATGCCATGGGTAAGTTAAATGTATTCATTTAATGCTATGTATAATTATGAACTCTTAAATGATTTGTATAACTTTTAGTAGGTTCAATGGTAACGTCTTCGACTGTGAAGCTAGGTAACATGGCATCTAGTCCATCAGAGAGTATCAGTCCCCTCAAGATTACACGTACACCTTGCTGACGAGTGCCAAGTAGCATGAAACCTAGGTTCAGGGTTTCCTATTGACTACCTCCAATCACCATCTTCTCTCAACATAATGAAGTCATTGTCAAGTCACTTAGACTGGTGGCCATATTGTAACATGGTCAATATGATTCGATCTGCACTAAAGAAGGACCTGACACACATGACATTGATAACCAGAGGTTAGAGGTCTTGAGTGGTGTTAGAGGTATGAGGGCAGTTACCACTTCCCGGTCGCCCACACCGTGGAAGGGTTCTTCTGGAGGTATCTGAAAAGAAAATTGGGTTAGAAGTGGTCTTAATGACCTGAGAGCGTGACTGCAGTGCCCAAGGGACAACTGCTTGAGGCCGGTCACACACGACCTTTTTGTGGGTAGTTTTTGTGTTAGCTCCGTATTTGTTGGGACCTTACCGCCGGAGACGGATATCCGTGGGATAAGGCGAGGTGTGCATTTTTAGGGTGGACCTCTTCTAACCCCAACCCTCCTTGTGGAAAGGCAGAATCGCTGTTACGCTGGTTGTCTGAAGGAAATACCTTACTGCTGTCATAGCTCTGTACAGTCAGCAGTATGACTTCTCCTTCGGACCTTGGGTTTGCTGCTTTTGGTCTTACCACTCTTCAACTGACCTGCTGGCATGGTAGGACCTTGAGGAACGATCATTCCAGCCAGTATAGCTCGATTTGTTCATCACGATAGGTAAGCTCGACCACTACATCAAGGTAGCAGCAACGGTCGGGACTGATAACCACCCAGTGATCAATCAATTGTAGTAGGCTACCATCTATAAATGAGATACTTTAACACTAGGCAAATAAATGTACTGCGAATACAACATTTATAGAAGATGTGATAACTGATTGTTCCTACTAGACACATTCGAAAGATTTCGGTGAATGCTGAAGTAATCGAAGAAATCTTTAAAATCATTCAAAACTAGAAGCAGTTATTCATTAGAACTTAGTGACGTTTCGTTCAATGATGAATGTTAATTGTCGCTTCAAATGATCAGTCTCAATTTCAACCCTAAACATCAACTAGAAGATTCAAAGAAGCAATACAAAATGAAATTAAACTTCACCTTATTGCACAAGGTATTGGCTGTCTATCAGGACTCAGTAGCCAAGTGGATAAAGTGATGGCGTTTGGAGGTAACAGTACTGGGTTCGATTTCTTGAGTGAACACCAACATTGGGATCTAGGTTTATCTAGTTGACGAGTCCTAAATATGACGTCATACTGGATTCCACTGCTAGCCATCATTCATCTTTGCTTATAACTAGAATCATCATAAACTCTCCTTAATAGAATTGATCTCATTCTAGAACTATTAGAACACATCACCTAGTTACTTTTAATAAATTCATACATCATAGAGGTTCAAGTCTATTTCAAAGAGAATTACTATATAATGTATGAATGTTCCAGGAAATATAAGTCATATCCTAACCTTCATATCAATCTCAAAATAGACAGTTATTGACGATATACACATCTGAAATTAAATGGAAAATTATTTTCATTAATAACACCAATACAACAAACCCTCCAATAGTCTGCTTTATATAATCACTATTCAATGGTCCTGGTACGGCTGAGAGTGGGGAGAGTCCGCTCTCCATCTCTAAATGCTCTCACACGGCCACGCTTATAAAGCCTCTGTCAGGGAAGTCCTACTCACTGCCTTCTCTCACTACAGGTGTTGTTTACGAAATTGAGAGGACTAAAAGTGAATTTTCGGCGCTTTATCCTGGTTGGTGGTTATGGAGGATCCACATAGGGGAGTTGGAAAACCCTGATTCCTAACCAATGGTGCACATGGGCTCCAGTATCCTGATGGAACAAATGGCGTATGAATCAACCGTTGATCACCAGCTACCACGGGACTGCATCTTCTTACGATGCTTCACTGCCTTGTAGATCAGATCTTCAGGTCAAAGGCTTGGGGTGTGGCCCCCCAAGAAAAACACCTGCTTCTG